>NC_040893.2:12123259-12125425 GCF_900634795.4 Betta splendens
TTTCCACCCATTAGCATCCACGCAGACTTTTCACATTTGCACATTCTCGCTGAAACCTTCGGCACAAACTGTTGCGTTCTCACAGTTGAGGAAATCTGTCAAACATCCCATTGCTTTGACAGCGGACATATGAGGAGCAGACACAGAATGTGCTGGCTTATCAACCATTTAGCAGCCGATGACCTGCGGAGCAAATGGGCCTGTCATGATAAAGTGTCTGAACTCTACACATTCAATTACAGGTCAGAGAGCAGCGCGTACATCAGGATGCAGCATCTATCACAAGTGCTATTGATTGTCCTGCGATAAGTGTGTATGATGTATGTGTGTGTGTGTGTGTGTGTGTGTGTGTGTGTGTGTGTGTGTGTGTGTGTGTGTGTGTGTGTGTGTGTGTGTGTGTGGGTGTGTGTGTGCCTGCTGTTTGAGACAGTGGAGCGTTGCCGCTGCGCTGGTGACCATAATTCAACTTGAAAGATACAAATGTTTTCTGTCTGAAGCGCAGCAAAAGAAAAGGCAAAATAAAAATAAAGCCCATTTGCTTAAATGAAGGCCCAGAAACTGTACAATTAAATTAGAGAGAGGCGGTGACCTTACTGGCGTTTTAATGTCAGTAATTCAATTCAGCTGGGTCTGCAGTTGTCATATTGATTCTCCGTGATTGGTTTTCCCTCCTCCAATCCCTTTCAAGGTTGATTTTTTTTTTCGGACTTGTACTATTGTCCCTTTTTATCAGTGCCAACAAACACCTATGTAAATGCTTGAACTACCTGCAGCCCAGCTTTGTGTTAGTGACGTTTTTCTGTTGCTCAGTGAACAGACACCCTTTCACACATTATTACAGGTGTTGAATTTCATATTCTCAGCTCATTTACTGGTTAGTGAGTGTCCATTGTAGAAAGTCGGAATTCCCAGCTGCCACTAATGAAGGAATAATTAACCCGCTGACGCTTCTTCACCCGAGAACAATAATTCAACGCACTTTACCTCAGAACGTTGCAGCAAATGCCAGTAAATCTGCCCTCAGACATCCTGCGGAAGCCCCTCATGTTAATTCAGACTGTACAGTTCAGAAGTAATCAATATTCCGATGACTACTGAGACACAGCGTCAATCAGAGATGAGAAGATACAGCAGAGGTCCAGCTGATTTAGAAATGTTCTGAAGTATGAAATGGAGGCTGAAGCAGAAAGATGGAGGAACTGAGTGTTGAAGACATGGGTGTGTGTGTACATATGATATTTGTTCAGCAGTGATGCCTATACTCAGTAGCAGTGGAGCATGCATTGTAATCAATAGCACTTCAGCCAGAAAGCAAATCAATGGAGGCTGCACTGTAATGGAACCCACGGTAAAAGGAAAAGCAAGAGGATGGCTGAGTGGAGAGATAGAGCCACACAGAAAAGA
Organism: Betta splendens; assembly: GCF_900634795.4. Lineage (NCBI taxonomy): Eukaryota > Metazoa > Chordata > Actinopteri > Anabantiformes > Osphronemidae > Betta > Betta splendens. The sequence goes on from NC_040893.2 coordinate 12,124,664, forward strand.
TCTGAATGTAGGCCAAGGAGGGGGAAAGACGAGGAGAGAGAGGAGCTAACATGTTAGAAGAAGAGGAGCAGGATAAAAATACATTAACCGCATTAAAGAGGACATGAAACAGGGAAGAGTGGAATATGAGGCAGGTACGAGAAGCAGAGGAAATGCAGGTGTTGTGTGGATAAAAACAGCAGGCCATTTATCAGCGTAGGCAAATCCCTGCATAATTGTGCTGCCTTGGTGAGCTTGTTCAAACCCCCCTGTGAGGCTGAAGAAAGGCAATGCGGAGGAAATTAACGATAAAGACACACAAAAAAAGAGCACAGAGGGAAGGAGGGAAACAGCCGGGTGTGTGTTTGTGCGCATGAAAATGACAGTGTGTGTGCGTGTGTGTGTGTGTGTGTGTGTGTGTGTGTGGGTGTGTGTGTGTGTGTGTGTGTGTATCTTCAGTTTCAGGTCATACTTATCTTTCTTCTTTTGTTAGCAGACCTGTGAACGCAGCTGACAGCAATATGGTGCAGACGTGGCTCCTGCCCTCTCAATTATTGGAGTTTATCTGGGGGTCTGGTGAACTTTAATAGACGCTGCCTTTATTTCCACTGGGGTTTTAATGGCAGTTTCGCTATTATACAAGCAGTGGAACAACAAGCTGAGCTTCATAGTGTCTGTTTAGCTCCTTCTAACCAGTGTGTTTTGAGTTTAATTGTTGATATGTATCATAAGAGAAATGCAGGAAACATTACATCTGATTACAAAACTGTATGAGGACAAATG
>NC_040893.2:12125548-12193048 GCF_900634795.4 Betta splendens
TATGAGGACAAATGACTCTATTGGAAGCAGTCCTGCCCCACTATGCTAATTGTTTAACAAGTGTCTTCTGTGATGCTTATTATAGAGCAAAATAAATCAAATTGGCACCAGAAAACACTTAATTTAGAGGTGGTAGAAATTAAAACTGCAGCATTGCAAAGATAAAACATCTGGAAGCACTAAATGTCTGCAAAGTGCTTCCAATAGGCTGCATCCTGACCAACCATTTAAATAGTTGCTCCTCAAATTCCCAAATGTGATATATTTTATTAATGACCATCACATGTCACAGACGATAACTAGGAAAGAACCAACGAAAACTGGCTCCACTTCACTTGTATTTGTCAGCAGCCACTGGCTAATAATGTGTTAGCGAGTGTTTCTAGATGATGATGAGAGTCGCGCACATGTTAATGACAGTTGGGGTGTTTGGAGCGATCGCGGCCGCTCAACCATCACCGCTCACATGCACACGTTCCTTCTGTTCTAGTTCTAGGTCCTCTTCTCACGCTCACACACACAAGAAGGCGTCACTATACCACACACAGATGCACACACGCACACTTGCTTATGACAGCTAATATCTCCCTTTCTCCCTCTGGTCACAATTAGGGCCAGTTATTACAGAGCGTTTGATTCTCTCTCATGCTTTGTCTCTCTCACTCTCACACACTGTTGCACAGCTTGATGCCAGCATGTTGTTAAGAGCAAAATGTGGAGAGGAAAGAGAGAGGACAACTTTGAGAACTCCTCTCTGCCTCTCTGTGGGGGTCTGTGAGACCAGTCAGTATCCCGCTCACTAAAATGCACATACCGTACGGGCCGACACTCTTCTTTCCCCCATTTTGATTTGGTTAAACTTGAGACACTGTGATTTGCAGATCTGCTACACAAGGGACAGCCTCATGTTCAATTTCAAACCTGCCACATTAGCTGCAATTACTGCCCTTAGCTGTTGTGCAAGCTCACTTTAAATACTAGGCACAAAAATTGCAAGTCAATCTGAATCCAAATTTTTCAGTATTCGAAGCACAAGATCATCACAAAGATTAAAACGCGGAATGGACAAGGGCTTGGACCGGTGGTAGTTTGACCTCATGTATTATGCAGAGAGATCTCTGGTACCAACATGATGTCATGATCTGAGAGAGGAGCTTGTCCGAGCATCAAATATTCATCATGCACACACACATTAATAGCATAGTAATTGACTCTGTTGACTGCAGTGCTTCTGATTAGGCCAGATTCAACACTTAATTGTTCACTGTATACCAGCTGGTACTGTATTAGTTACAGTAAAACTTATTAGTTATATGTTCCAGTCTGACTCCCAGTCTAGAATCGGACGCCAATCAAGACCCCAAGTCAACCTAATTTCATGTTTTTAGACTGTGGAAGGAAACTAGGGACTCCAGAAAAAAAAAAAAGTTTTAAATCCCAGGTTTCTCCAGGTACAGTACTCAGCTTCCTCCCACCATCTAAAGACATCCTGTCTTTTCTGCTGGAGTCTTTAAAGTTAGGGCGGTGTGGGTGTGAATGGTTGTCCGTCAGGTTGAACAGCACCTCTCACCCAGCGACAGCGGAGACTGGCTCCAGCTCCACCCCCACGACCCCTACAAGGACAAGCAGTCAAGATAATGGATGGATGGATAACACACAATTAAACCATAAAAGACCTCTGCATCCATCAAATCCAGTCAGGATGATGATATACAGCTGCTCCACAGACAGGAAGGGAAGGTTACTGTACTGTAAATATTTATTAGCCTTTAAACTAACAATACTCATCCGTCCAGTGTCGTCAATTATTTACTCCATAGACAGTTTAGTTGAGATTCCTCTTTGCTGGAGAACAGAAGACAGATGCTGTTTTTCATCTAAACTCATGGCCATGTTATGATGGCTGAAGAATGCAGTCCCAGGCTTTACTTTTAATAAGCCAGCAAGGCTCCACAGTCCACCAAACTAACTTCATAGGCGAGCGCAAGCCGACTGCCAACTGGGTGAACACAAAAAACAAACCTGGTCTCGTTTATTCGAGCTGACAGGGAAGCTGAGCTTTGTAAAGGTTTTGTAACAAAGAAAATCCATATAGTACTCAGGGCTGCAGCGTCTTCTCCCAGTTTGCCAATTCAGTGGTTTTAATTTTTGCATTAACGTTGAAAGTGTCAATTAGAGCATCCAGGGATATCATTAGTGCTCGCTCAGTCTTTTCCATAGTTGCAGGGTAAATTGAATGGGTTGTAATTGTGTGCCATGGCACTCAGCGAGGATGTAAGCTGTAATCCACACTGATAATGACACAGTAGGTTATAGCCCACATTAAGCCTGACAGGCAGGGCTCAGTTCGAGGGGAGGTCCAGTCCGAGAGGGGATCAGTTGTTGCAGCAAAGACTTTCGGAATAAAAGCACCAATTAAGCCTCCAGATTGTGTGTCCAGGTGATCAGTCCAAACCAGCAGGTAGGTGATGCCTTTCATTCTGCCAATCTTGTAGCTCTGTGCAGGTTAAAGACTGTAAATACCAAACACTTTGTGCACCAGGAACAACACTACTGCCACACAATGCTGAGGGCAGGTCTTGGGTATCTCGTTAGATTTCTCCAGACTCACCTCCTCTGCAGGACATTTGTTAGTCCTGACTTTTTTGACCATCCAGCACTTAGTCTGGCAGCGGTAATGATAATTTAGTAATCAGTTGGCGATTCTCCTGCTAAGCTGAAATTGTTGGGCTGGTACTGAACTATGACCTGTACTGTACCGCATGTTAATCACACAAATACTTCATTCATAATACTTACAGTACACTCACCACACTGCAACTGCAAGCATAGCCTTTACTGATGGCAAACACATGCGCACACATTCACAAACTCAGACTCATGAATCTCGTGGATGGCTCATTGACTCGCCATTAAAGGGAAGAGCCTTCATTAGTTAGGATGTCCCTGGTAAAAAAGGATACCAGCTGTGTGTATGTGGGTGTGTGCGTGTGTGTCAGGGTTTTATCAGAGTCATACAGTATGCATCTTACAGTTCAGTCGGTCTCCAGCACAAGGCGCACATTCATTAGCAGGAAGGGTGCCATTCCCTGGCACTTGAAAACCCAGTGGAGCGTTCATGGCTGTGACTGGATGCAGAAAATAAACACAGATTGGAGGAGGTTCAGAAGAAGCAAATGGAAGAAATCAAGGGGAACATTCCTCAACACAGTGTTACAGAGACAGTCAGGGACAAGCGGGATTGGAAATCAATTCAGGAAAGAAGCTCAGACACTTTCCAGGCTGCAGATTTTACAACAGGAAGGACAAATAATGGCAAAAATTAAGTTCAGTGACCTGGACGTAATACAGCGCTGAGTAGTCTTCTATGTCAAGAAGTCACTTTAACTGGTTTCTGCTCACCGAGTTGGAGTTGTGGTCATCAGTTATTATGATGTGAGATAGTGCTTCACCTCACAACAACCAGTAAATATGGTCGCATCATCTGAGAGTTAATGGGTTCTCTCTGAAGTATATTTTAGGTGAAGTGGAACAAGAAAGTCACAAGAGTGAAGCACATGGTGATAGCCGCTGGGCCTAACACTTACACATGCACATTTAACCATCCAATGCAGCGTTACCATAACGCAGCTGCATATTCAAGCTGTGAAGAAAGAGGCAAAATAGTCACCGTGACCAGACCGTCCCATGAATTACCCTCAGTACATAAAGAGCGTCATAACGATCGTTGGTGCAATATCCGCTGTTGCAAAGCTCAATATACTAGACCTGAAGCTGTTAGCGATTAGTAACGACTTAAATGTGCCACGGTGAGTTATAACCACAGCAGCGAGTGGATAGTGGCAGATGCTACAGCTGGAAGTGTGCAGAGGCAGCGCGGGCCATCGGCGGGGATGCTGATCACATTGCTTGAAATGAAACAGATGCTTATTACTGACGGTAACACCCTCATACAGACACCTGTGCTTTCGTGTCCATTCATTTTCACATTCACTGAAGGGGTTGTTGCAACACTATCACGCCATCATTTAATTATCATTGGCAGGAGAACCAGCAAGCTCCTCTCGATGAGTAGGTACACACAGCCCCGCTGCAAAACCAACTGAACCAACACTGTAAAAAAATTAGAACCATTTAGATTACGAAGCAATTTTCTAGGTTTCACCTGGGAAAAAAACTAAATGCTAATTTAAATGTAATTTATGAAGAACCAGAGCAACAGTAAATAATATCAACTTATTTTACCACATCTGTTTTTACAGTGTAAAAACTAACCTGAAAGTCAATGCAGTTAATTTAGATGCTATGAAATTGTTTTCCAATCACACAGTCCTATTAGCGCATAACTAAATGTTGTGTCTACAACATATTGCACAATTAGGTCTGAGATAATTAACAGCAATTTCACACCCAGCCACAGACAGACACTGCTTGGAAGAAGCAGCACTCTACTGTGCCACTGTGAGGTCAGAGTCAAATTCAGCAAACCTAGGAAGTAAGTAATAAAAAGAATAAGCAAAAGATTGGTTCATGTGAAAATGTTTATTCAACTACAACCTTTCAATGAGCAAAACAACTGTGTTAAGGCCTGTAACTGTTTGATCTCCACTCCAGTGCCAGTGTCAACAGGTGACTGGGTGAATCCAGGTGGACTGGCTTTTGCTTTTACCCATAATCCCTTTGATCACCCAAACAACATGGGAACAAGACAAGTGAGGATTAAAGCAACAAACACATTGTCAGTATTAGGAAAGGGATTTAAAAAAAATTAAATCAGGTCTCCCATCTGGGCACTTAGCCAGTATTAAAGCTGTGGGAATCACTTCTTTTAAAGGGCTCAGATGTGTCAGAGAGTGAGATGTCCATTGATGTGGCCTGTACCTGACAATGTGGTACAGCACAAGTCCAGGTTCAAAAAGGTTGAGACGCTGTAAAATGTACACAACAACATGTCCAGTACGTTGCAAATGTCATAAATCCAGATTTATAAACAAAGTTGTGAGACTAAAAAAGAAAAAAAAATGAAGAGACCATTATCTACTGTAAATGTCAAAAAAATGAAATATTGCTTTGATAAAGCAAAGAGCTGCGTGACCATTGGTGCCGCTGTGCAGAGATGAATACACCTGCCTGCACTCAAACACTTTGCATAGGTAGTTCAAGTCTTGTAGCTAATTTATCAGTTTGCCAACTTGCTCCTTTGCACCTGCTGCCGTTTAGACGTTACAGTTATTACTCCGTACTCCGTTGTGTTACAGTGTGAAGCTTCATCCACACACAAACTGTCTTATTGTATCTTTTAGAAATACCTGTTGAACACATTTCTTGTCTCGTGTTTTCTTTCGTGGCATCCATCTTCTTCTCGTCAGGATCTCCTTAGTTACAGTGTTTCCACTGAAGCCTCGATTTCTCAACCTCAAAGCGGTAGAAATAAGACGCAACCAGGGAAGACTGTTAATATTCCCTTGTGGAATTAGAGATGGTTAGTGGTTACTGTTTCCTCCTGATGAGATTATTGATGCCACTGTAAGGTCTACATCTTAACTAGAGTTAAGAACCAAAGTCAATTGGATTATCTCATCTGGACTCGGGAGGAAACTGTCAGACTGAATCTGTCCAGAGATAAAATCAGGGTCAGTACTGTTCAGTACTGTATGTCTATGGGTGCAAATCTCCAGCGTGCACTCTGAATGAACCAGTCTCTACCATCTCCTCCTCATTTTGCCTCTGAAAACAGTAAATTAGCAAATAAGACTGCAGGCGAAGAACTGTCAGAGACGTGAGTGGCACAGGAGAGGACATGCTCACTCACTTTCATCTCAATCCACATGAAAGTTACAATCATGCTGTAACCCCAAAACTGTTGACATCATATCTCGCTGCCTTGGTGACTCTGTCGCCGGGTTTCAATGGCATCTCAGGGGAAGCGGTATCAAAAGCAGATCTGATTGGCCGCCGGGGTTGCTTCCCTCTGTGCTGCTAATTAGCAGTCTCCAGCTTCCCCCAGGTCTGTGGTGAAGTTGGTGGGGACAAAAGGCTTTGGTACCGACGTACGCGTACACGCGGGAGCCAAGAGAAGAACGAGTAAATACCAACAAAAACACAACTCTGCCCACCGCTGTGAGGACACGGCGTGACAACGCGCGTTCAACTTCAAGACAACTGCCGACACCCACGCCGCCGTTCAAACAGAATCAACCTCCCATAACAGCTCCACTTTGCTCTTCGTTGGTTCCCGTTCCACCACTGCCCATTTCCTCTGACTCTCGTTCCCCATCGACATCCAACTCCCTACTCCGCTCCGCCTTCACATCCTCTGCTTCTTTATCACCAAGGACTACAAATAGGCAGAAAGCATTACCTCTGGAATTTCCTTTCCCCACCTCTCATGCTACTGTGGGAGAAATGAAACACCGGTGTCCAGAAGTATATGTGCAGTGCTCCTGTGGCAGAGACGTCTGCTGTCCAGGTAAAATTAATAGATGGTGGGAAATGGCTGCATGGTGCAGCTAAAGTATGTGTAGATAAGACAAAAAGCCTCCAGACAGTATGAACTCCATCTGATAAATACTCTTCAATTACCCGGTCGTCCGGGGACGTCGATCTTATGAGGAGACTCAAAGTCCTTTTCTTTAAGGTAAATTTCAGTATTGTAGTTACTATACATATTCCAGTTGTCATTTCAAGTTACTTGTGATTCACTGCCAACATAAACAGATCTGAAAAGACCTTCTCATAAAATGCCTTTTTGCTTTCATTGCTAAGCTAACGTTGCTAACTAGGCAGCCACGGTAACTTATTAGCGCTGAATTTAATTATGCACTTTCCCGTTTCTCTCACTTTCATCTTCATGCTAACTGTGGATAATTGGCTGCTGGCAATAGGTTAAACCCTATCACTCACCCAGTCGAATTGGTGAAGAAAAAAAAATCAGGAAAATTGACTGAATTAAAAAAACTATAAATACTGCATAAGTAGTTTCCAGAAAGTCCCACCCGGCAAACTATTAAACCTTTCTCTGATAACTTCATTAGCTTCCATTAGTGTCAGTTTGATGCAGTGGTGGATCTCGTCTCCGACTGAAACCCTTCCCAGACATTAAAGGCAGAGCTCAATCTAACAAACAGGATTTTTTTTTTCCTCCAAGTCATTCCCTTGCATCATGCCCTCCTTCAAACCAGTGTTTACACGGATCATATAAAAGGATCATGATGAAACAGATCAATGTCAGGTATGATGGATTTCATATTTTGAATCAATAAGGCTTTAGACATCAGGGCCCAACAGCAACAGCGAACACTTGAAACTCTGTGTGCTTTCAAGGTCCTGACATTTTTTTTCTGACGTTAGAAGGAGGCGGGTTAGCTGAGGGGAAGGTGGAATGAGCAGTGAAATTAAAAATGTAGCTTAAGACCTGAGAATGGTGGATGGACGAGAGGGCAGATCTGCAGACGATGCCTGTGTATCCTTCGCAGGTTGTGCAAACAGTAAGAGAGTAGAGACACGATGACAACGGGAAAATTAGCAGGACGGAGGCATGGATGGCGACGTTTGCACCCCCAATCCTGTAACGTCGGTCCCTCCTTCAGCCTCAGGTTTTGATTTAGCCATTTGTGTTTAAGAGGAGGAAGTCTCCAATTCCCCTCCTTTCATCTAATTTAATTATGTGCCAGCATTCTCCCTCTTTTCCTTAGAAGGATAAAAGCAGCTTAAGTTTTTATGCAGCTCTTTAACACTAGAACTACTAAGGGACGTACACCTTTACATATACCCCTAACTACGGCTGGGTGTTCACTTGTCCGCCACGCTCCAGCTGGCACCCTGCCAAGAGCCGCTTTTGTTACGTAAAGAGGGCCATCACCGACGCTCTCTGTGGGGTGGGACGCATGGGCTCGCTGACCCTGCTGCTGCCTGCAAGGCAGAGCAGGGTTCCTACTCATGTTCCTTTGAGTCTATGAGTGACATCCACTGTTACAATGTTCCACCGCTATGTGCTTGGATTTACAACGTGAAAAGACGAGTGTCATTGTTGCGGTCTCACCAAAGGAAGCAATAAAAAAAATTAACAAGACAATAAAACAGTTTTGCTGCTTTACTTATTTACAAAAAAACTAAATAAAGTTCACACATTATTTCACTGTAACGTTACTAAAAATTGCAGAAAACGACGACAGTACACCGCTCACCCATCTAGTTTTAACAAATGTGCAATTAAAAATATATTATAAACCAAAAAACGCTTGAAAGCGTTTCGGTTTTATATTCCATTTATTTCGTTCGTTGTTCTGCCCGCTTTCATGTAGACACGGAACTCTTCACAGTTTTGTCAAACGTAATTTCGTTATTCATATACAACAACATGCAAATGCTAAAAATTACTGAAAAGATGACAGTACACCCATCTAGTTTGGGTGAACAGAAAACGCTTGAAAGCGTTTCCGTTTTATATTCCGTTTATTTGGTTATTACTCCTTTCACCTGTACCACATAAAGTCATTGCAGAGCTACAGCCATGTTCCTACAAAGTTAACCAGCTGTTTATTTCGTTATTCCCTCTTCATGTCCGTCTGTTGAATGAAAGTGGGCGTGGCCATCCACGTCCCAGAGCGGTGACACTGGGGGAAGGGGAAACGCTCATCAACACGCAGGACACAGATCTGCATTTCTCTGCTGCTACAGCCTCGGCTGCGTTGGGTTGTTAGTGTCCCTTTCACCTGTACCATATGAAATGTGTTCCTACGAAGTTGATCAGCTGCTTTCAGAATCAGAATCGTTTTTATTCACCGGGTTTATTTTTATTTACAAAATATAAACAGAAAACGCTTGAAACGTTTCCGTTTTATATTCCATTTATTTAACTATTTTTATTTACAAAAAAATCCCATACGCTTTGCACTGTAACGTCACTAAGAATTAGGAAAAAAGACAGTACACCCATCTAGTTTTAAAAAATGTGCAATAAAAAATTTAAACAGAAAACGCTTGAAAGCGTTTCTGTTTTATATTTCCGTTTTTTTTCGTTATTTTCCCTTTCACCTGTACCACATAAAGTCATTGCAGAGCTACAGCCATGTTCCCAAGAGGTTCACCAGCCGCTTTCAGCGTGACACACGCATGGACGTTGTTCTGCCCGCTTTCATGTAGACACAAAACTCATCAAAGTAAAAGAGCTCAGAGCAGCATTTGCAATTACATGTATATTAATAACGAAATAAACGGAATGTAAAGTAAAATGCTGAGAGTTTGGTGTCTACATGAAAGCGGCTGTTCAACTTTGTCAACATGTGGCTCCAGTAAGTGGGGGAATAACGGCCCAAAGCAACAGGCTGAAAGAGGAGGCTGTGGCAGAGGAACACAGGTCTTTGTCCTGTATGTTGATGCGCCCAGCCCCCACAGTCAGCGCTTACCTTTGCTACGGGACTGATAGCCCCGCCCACTTTTATTTATCAGACAGATATGAAAGTGGGGATAACGAAATAAACGGGATGTAATGTAAAACTCTTTCAAGAATTTTGTCTACATCAAAGCGGGCAAATCACATGTGAACGTTTTAATTTTTTTGTAAATAAAAATAATGTTTGCCCAGTTCAAACCTGGCGAATAAAAACGATTCTGATAGCAGCTCAAGATCAACACTTAGCAGGAACACATTTCATGTGGTAGAGGTGAAAGGGACACTAACAACCCAACGCAGCCGAGGCTGTAGCAGCAGAGAAACGCAGATCTTTGTCCTGCGTGTTGATGAGCGTTTCCCCTTCCCCCAGTGTCCCTGCTCTGTTACGTGGATGGCCACGCCCACTTTCATTCAACAGACGGACATGAAAGAGGGAATAACGAAATAAACATCTGGTTAACTTTGTAGGAACATGGTTGTAGCTCTACAATGACTTTATGTGTTACGGTGAAAGCAGTAATAACGAAATAAACGGAATATAAAAAACGTTTTCAAGCGTTTTCTGTTTATATTTTTTATTGCACATTTGTTAAAACTTGATGAGTGTACTGTCATCTTTTCTGTAATTTTTGATGACGTTACAGTGCAAACAATATTTGAACTAGTTTTTTTTGTAAATATACAAAGCTTCGCCACATTTGAGAAGGATCTAAAACTGTCTTATTGTATTATTGATGATGATATCTTATTGCTTCCTTCAGTGAGACCGCAACAATGACACTCGTCCTTTCACGTTGTAAATCCAAGCACATAGCGGTTGAACATTGTAACAGTGGATGTCACTCTTAGACTCATAGGAACTGTGCAGCCTTGCAGACAGGAGCAGGGTCAGCAAGCCCACGCAACCCACCACCTAGAGTGCGTCAGTGATGGCCCTCTTTACCTAACAAAGGCAGCTGTTCACAGATGATTCAGGGTCTCAGCTAGCCGAGCAGATCATTTGACCACCTTCTAGTGGGAATGGGTATATTTAGAAAACCCAGTAGTTCTAGTGTTAATGACAATACTGTGGAAATTTCAGCCGCTGATTGCTTGTTTAGCCTTAACACAAGGCTGCAACAAACAGTGATGCACATATTAGAGATGTCCCAAAGTGATCCACGCATATTTTAATGGACCGGTGTCGACTGAAATAAAGCTGATCAAAAGCCGATCATGCGCTCTCCACCTTAATGACAGCTGGTTAATTGATGTTGCAGTTCGACAATAGGACCGAATTAATCTTTGCCGATGCTGCTGAAAGCTTAAAGTTACCAGAGTGAGAGGTCTGTGTCACGTTGGGTTTAGGAGTCGCTTTATCCCAGATAAGCTTTTATTTATGCAATCAATAATTTAACCTTTTAAACTCAATTAGTTTTTTGGTTGTGCACGTTGTCCAATGCAGCATGATTTTACTTACATTTGTGTAAATAAATGTATGTATGTAAAAAAATGCCTTACATTTATATAAATAAAATGATCTGATCCTAAACTAAAGCCATTTTAATTGTAAATTAAATTGGAGGAGAACCTTCTAACGTACAGCTGCCTTCTCACAGTTTTGTTTTGATTCTGGCACACGGAGGCCTACAGTTCATTTAGCATGGCTGTACCTTATCTACCAGGGGCCTCCTGTACAAAGACTTCATGGAGTTTCTACTAAATCTCAAATAAATCTGGATATATCAGTCGCTACTAAGTACGAATCTGTGCACGCTTTCTTCTTACATCCTAAATCAACGTAGTAGAACTGAGCGGATCAGACTCCTCCCGTGACACTAAGTACACTAAGTTGGACCATGTGTGCAGGTGTCAATGCTCCAGCTTTCACACAATATATAAAAGTGGTCTGATATGACAAAGGATAGGAAGTCTTTACATTAAACCACCAACTAGTGAAGACAGGCTGATATTTGGGGGACGCACAGGTTCTTTCTGTTGACATGTGTCATTTCACCCGTTGACGGTGCTTTTGCAACGATGTGTCCAGTCGATGGGTCCACTTACATCAGGTAAACTGGCTGTCACTGCAAACTGTGCTTTAATGTTGCCCTGATCAAACGCATTATATGGGAACTTGATGCCCTGCTGACATACTGTACAGATGACTGCGTCCCACAGAGCTGACATGGCTCGGCTCAGGGTCCACTACCCGACCTTCTGAATGTCCCCGTGGCTGGAACCCCAGGCTGTTCTGCAGCTGGATGTGGACTTCTCACTGTGTCGGGCGCCTCTAACAGATCCTCTAACAGGACTAGAGCCGTTGTTATAGGACATACCGTATGTTTGCATTGTTTTACACATATTTGGTATCCCCCTTTTTTCGCTGGGAGTAAAGACCGTTGTCACATAATTACGTAAATTTCCCTGTTTCACCTCTTAATAGCTGTAGAAAAGTACTTACGCAAACCAGGCAGCTACCGTAGACTCATGCACATTTCCAGTTATGTAGTTTTTGATGCCGTACATGTGAAGGTTGGCGTAGATTCGTTTTTTTAAATAATAATAATAATTTTTAAACAATAAATAATTCTATTGCAGCTCATTAGGGGTTGTGTCAGCTCCTTGGGGCGTTTGGCGCTCACTACTGTCTTTGCTTTTTGAAAATCTTTCCACTACCAGATAGATTAACAATGCACAAATATGTCATACACATAGTAGTAATAGTGTATGAGTATAAGTTATATTGATGCTTACCTACGATCGTGTACTGCAGTTATGAAGACGCTGACAAAGTGCATCTTCTATACCATCATGCATGACATTTAACATGACGACGTATAAAGCGGACATCAAACGTCTCCTTCCAAATGTTCCTGCTAAATGAACTGTGTAGACACATTTCTGTTAAAAATGATCGTCACATGCACATCTTCATGGAAATAATCACCCCGTCCTCATTACAAAGTTACTTTAGAGACATTCATCAAACCACTGCGGAGCATCAGCTAACAGCCCTCAGCAAGACCAGCATTGTTAGAATCAGCTGTGTAAACAGCACTACAGGGGTGGGGCCACCGCATCAGCAGAAATATCTTTAATTAGGATGTGCAGGATGGGTGTAGCAAGACAGACAAACAAGCGATTAATCATCTCATTGACAGTCTAGTACAGACTCACCACAGCCGCTACTGCGTTTAGGAGGCAGGGGCTGAAAAATGAAGGCAAATGTCAAAAAAGAAAAAAAAAACAGCCACGTGAGCACAAACCGCACAGAGAAATGAGCAAAACCATGGCACAGGGACTACAATTGGATGTGAGAGGAGAGAAAACGGTTCAAAATGAAGAAATAAAAAAGGAAAACTTAATGGAAACCGTGAAAAAAGCCGGTGGAGTTTAATATCACGGAGCTACACTTGCTCATGTATTATATGCAGTCAGCCAGCATTCATCATCATTACCACGAGGAAGTTAATGTTCCCCATTGGCTTAGGATCAGGAACATTATCCTCAGTATATCACTCACTGTTTCACACAATGATAATGAAATACACTTAATGCACAGACAGTGGTGAGCACATTATGCAAAAATGTAATCAATTACTCGTTATATAGAACTTCAATAATTACCACTACTTAATGACCAACTGTGGCTTGTAAATCACATTTGATTGGATATATTTCGCTTCAAAGTTCTGTATTACTCATTACATCATTTTTTACATTTAAGATGGAGGAGAAAAAATTACAATGATGAAATATTTGGCAGATAAAGCGGGATTAGATCCTAGAAATTCCAAAGTCGTTCAATAAAGTTCTGTACTGTATGTGGAGCATCGTCTCTAGAGCTGGAAGACAACGTTACACTTAAGCATCATTAGCTGCGTAAAAAAGCAGCTACTGCTGAAATATGACCCTTCAGGTTTTATTACTGCTCTGTCAGAAGTTGGAATTGTCTCCAAACGCCAATAAGCTCCTGCAACGTGTCCGTGCGCCGTGAGGTCTAGAACTTAGTTTGCCTTAGTTTAGCTTCATCAGTAGATTTTCCCAATGATATTAAATAACTATAAAACGGAAATAAAAATGTGAAACTTTCATAAATGTGGTTTAAGTTGGCCGTGTTACTGTTCTAAGGTCACGTGTGAGACAAACACAGCGTAGGTTTATTTACAACCACTAAAGCAGCCAACACCAGTGATAAAAAGAGAAATAAACTGAGTGGACTGTGTTGCTGTAATAAAAGACTGCAGACACTGTTCAGCAACAGAATCACAAACCTAAAGCTTTTCCAGTGTGAGCTGCATTGCACAGAATGCCCCCCGTAAAAAAACGCAAACAGACGACAAACACCTTAAATGCTGCGAAACAGCAAAAACGCTGTCTGAAAAGCGCGTCAAAAATTGCGTCGACGGCAGATACGGGCGGACGCGGCGCCGTAGAGGGGAGACGGGCCGTGGTCTAATGGGGCCTGAACAGAGACGCCTAACGAGCAGCTCTAACAGGTGTTTCTCATTAAGGCTGGAAGAAACGAAGTGCGGCGCCAGCGCACTGTGTGAAGACTGAGGGGAAGAGGGAAGCGAGCGACGAGCCCGTGCACCACTCCCGTGTTATTCATTAGTGTCCTACAGGCTGCTGATAATAATGATTCGCCGTCCATAGGACTCCGCACCCCCCGCTGTGTGCGCACATGCAACGAGGCGCAGGCCCACAAACATGCATCGCCCTCCGTCCGACGCTTCTCTGCTCTTACGCACTTTTTTCCGCCCGTCTAAAATAATAAGTGGTTTGTTTCAACGCCTGCGTTTTGGTGGGTCCTCGTGTTCCTCGCTTTTAATGCGCGTCGGGGCCCTTCACTGCAGGTGCAGATCAAAACCTGAAGACGCTGGTTGATCCGACAGTCACTAAAAGTGCACCGGAGCGGAAATCTATGCACACGCACACACTCCTTTCTCCCCCATTACGTCTCCCAAGGATCCAGATTCTACACTTAGCCTATACCTGTCTTAATTAACCATCTGCACCAATCCATCGCCTCGGGACCTGCTCTGATTAACCCTCAATACCCCAAAGCGTCCTCCCAAACGCTCCCCCCGAACCCCCGCCTCCACGCCACCTGCAGCACATCGCTGCACACAGACACCTCTGCCCATTAACTATTAAACTCCACTGCACTGGGGCCCAAATGCAAAAAGGAGGAGGAGGAGCGTGCTCTCATTAGACACTTTGAGCCCCGACACAATCAATTACAGTGATGTATCGATTTGTCAGTGGGCCCCGGTGGCTCAGTCGGGGAGTTGGGACCTGATGCCGAACACAGAGAATAAGGCACAAATGGGGGGATTAGAGGAAGAAAGAGATGAAAGGAGGGAAACAAGGAGAAGGAAAAGCCAAACTGACAGAGGGTAAGAAGTGGCGACGGTGATGGACACAAACACAGATGGAGCTATGAAGAAACTGTTAAGGGAATGATGAGAGTAAGAAGAAGAGTGTGAGGAGGTGAAATGGGAGCGAGGTAAAATACATTTCCTTGCAGTGTTCTTCCGTTGCCGCCCCATTTCTCTCACCCCCCCACCCCCTCTCCACCGTCCCTCAATCCATCTCCCGCTTTCCTCCCCCTCCGTTCTAACTTGCTCCACCTGAACCTTCTGCATTTCCATCTTCATTGTGCGAGATCATTCAAGTATAGACAAGGCTAAAACCTTGAAAGCAATACCGGGGCCCAGCCCGGTTAAAGCTGGGCCGGCTGCAGCACGGGAGCGACGGGGGAGCGAGGCGAGGGAGTCGCAATAACGCCGCCGCGTACGAGGGGGGGATTTGTTTTTATTAAAGTGAGAAGAAATATGGGAGCCTTTAAGTTTTGACGCAATAAACCGGGTAGACATAGAGTCCGGGAGAGGTGAGCTCATGCTTCGCTGTGGTTTTTTTTTTATGTTACAGAAAGAGTGGAACAAGATTTGTTGTCTTTCATTATTTGCCAGCAAAGTCATCCTGTGTTACACTGCGCCGCCTTTTACGTCTGTCGAGAGACTGGAAACAATAGACGCGCGCAGCAAAACAAAACAGCTACAAGGGCTTTGATGAACAACAACACGTGTTCTCCTTCTCCTGCTCAAGCACAAAGGCACCAATAGACAACATGGGGGGACGGGTGATGAGGTACAGTACAGTACATACAGTACTGTAGTAGAGCTACAGTGGAGTGTATATGCAGACGGATTCTGTAGTAGCACTGGAGTGATGAGAAAGTTTAAGTTATTCTGGCTGTGGCTAATATCAATGTTCATGACTCCACCATAACAACAACTGTGAATAAGAATTTTCATGAGTCACACAACCACGCAGAACACCAGAAATCAGGGCTTCCTGAATAAAGGGACTAGTTTCCAGACAAAAAATAACTACCAGAATACCAGAGGCTGGAGAAGCCAGACAAACATTCAGTGTCAGGCCACAGAATCAGGACCGTCTCCTTTGGACGAGCAGACAAACACAGTGACACATGTTTGGGCTCCAGGTGAAAGCAATCAGGCCTGAGGAGCAGAAGGTGGCGGGACTCACTGTAAAACAGGATGTAAACAGGGATCCTTTCAGAATAAAAGAATGCTTGCTATCGTTGCTGAGGCTTCCAGTCCCAGGTTTTGCTTTCAAAGGGCTTCACTTGCTTCCCCACAACCACCTGGTGAATACAATGAATGTGACTATTGTTTAGTTAGGACAAACCAGGACGCCTCCAGAAGACACAAAGTAAATGTATCATTAGTAAATAAGCATCTTTCTCATCTTAACTCTCTTTGTGTGAGTTGGGGAGCGCTTCAACAAATGACAGAAAATTAATTTAAACTTTTTTAGGAGCGCTCAAGGGAATTCTGTTAAGAAATTAGGAACAAGTAGAACAAAGGGCCTTCAAAGTAAGACTCTGAGGAACAGAGTCTTACTTTGCATTTGATCAATTTTACAGTCTGTTTGTGGAAACTGTCACACACGGACGCAGCTGCTGTCCCTCGTGCTTCAGCGGAGGTAACTCATGACGAACAAGGGGGTCCATTCAGGGAACTGTGGGTGAGGGAGGGCAGAACGTGTTCTCATCAGGAAGTAAACTTGGAGGAGGAGGAGGAGGAGGAACAAACATTTAACAGTTAAATACAAACAAACCTACAGTCACATGTATGGTACATGTCTGTGGGATGTGTACTATAAGTAGCTTGAAACACTCTCTAAATCTACAATGACAAGATAAAAGTCCTTTTTTTAACACAGTCTGTGTGAACTCCAGTTCCGGAGAGGGGTCAGTTAATATAGTGGAGTTAAATGTCAGCCCCTCCGGTTTCAGTCTTTCTGACAGCAACAACAACATCACAGACGCCTCCCGATCTAACAAAGGTCAGTTTCACTCCTCCCATGTTTGAACGCACGTGCGTGAGGGGGCGCGAGGGGTTTAAGCCCAGCCGAGCCGCTTGATAGCCATCAGATTTATGTCTCTGTTATTTTCCTCTCCTAAACAGCATGCGATAAAGTCGGTGAAGGACACTGTAACAAAGATCTACCTTTCCACCCCTCTCTCTCCTCGCCCGCCTATCGGCCTCGGTCTCTCCCTCTCGGTCCCCGCGCTATCAATCAGCTCCCTGTTGATTACTGTTGGATTACAGGGCTTTCGCTGTCCGCTCCCAGCGATTAACGTCGGGACAAATAAAATACCCTTAGATCCCTTAAGAGTGACTGAAGTAAAGCGCAAGGCCACATGCGCCGATGCCCCAACCCCCCCCACACACACACACACACATACATACAGTGTGCAGAAACCTTAAATTCACACCTGGCATCTTTGACATCATCTCTGCCTTCGTGCACTCGTCTGGGCTGTGTTCACCTGGTTCTCCTTTGTGTTCGGTCTCACACACCGAGGTGGAGATACAGTAGCCCACGGTGGGTTGTGAACTCAACTGAGACCGGCCAGTGGCAGCTGTGTTAGCTTCAGCCCGGCTGTGGGCAGTAAAGAAGACGCGCACCTACACACCAGCGGCCCGTGGACACCGTCGCCACGGTGACGTCGGACCAGTTCCAGCCCGGTGTTTGTCTTCTCCCACTGCCGCGCGCTCATACAGAAAGATGGCAGCCGCCGCCGTTGGCGCCGCTCCTTACTTTACAGCCATAATCCATCACCTGCTGGAGACTCCTCGGTGTGCGCGTGCAGGTTTACACAGGCTGACCTGATCCAGTGCCACCGTGACCTTATTAAGAAACAAGCTGATGACAACAGAGAAAAATGTTCCTCTCTGCAGCCCCAGTAGGTGAGACGGGCGTTGGAGCCAAATGTCCCCCAACGCACACATCAGAGAGAAAACACACAGCATGAAGAAATAGAATAAAGCCATAGTCCCAACTGTCCTATACAGTATGCCACTGTCTCAGTTGATTCATACTGTACCTACAGCTAATCAGAAAGAAACCATCTGCAGACACATGCAGCACAGCACAGGTCATTTTAATTCTGTAAAACCAACATGAATATGCTGGAAACATAGACACACACACTTAAAAGACATAATTATAATCATGACTCATTACAGCAATTGAGTCATTTCAGCCTTTAATGATTTATTTGGTTTCAAAGTGTTTAACTATTAACCGCTTCAAACATTAAGAATTCCTGCTGATATATCAAAAAATGAATGTGACACACTGTGGTTTTGTTCACTTTAGCTTTTTACAATGATCTTATTTAGTTTCACTTTACTGTACCACACACACCATAATATTGTGTGTGTGTGAGTGAGTGTGCGTGTACTGTCTCAGGACAGGAAGAGGACGCTTTGCATGTCTTGTTGTGCAGCCTCCTGCTCCTCCTTCTGCTCCTCACTGACTCTGCCCCTGCAAGCAAGTTCAGCAATCACATGAAAACGTCAAACTGTACATGCATATTTCACTTCTTAATGAACAAACAGTACAGTTCATCTGAGGTGTCGTTCCAGGAGAGTATGAACATGAATTATTATTAATTATCATTCTGAAGGTTAAAACTACTGAGAGCTGCTTGTTAGATCACTGTTACAGTATGTTGGTAACTGACACACCTACTGCACTGTCCAGTATATCTAATATAAAAGCATTTCATTAAGCACATATTGGTCACATGATGCATTTAATGCACACAGCCATGTTTTATTGACGGTAACGGGGACAAGCAGACAGAGAGCTAATTACACAAGCAAACATGATACCTGTACAACTGTGGCAAATTGCACCTGCTGCTTCTCTGTGTACACGTGTATACAGTACTGTAGTCTGTGTTTGTGTGTGTGTGTGTGTGTTTGAAGGATGTAAGGAGCTGTTTTGGGAGCCCTCTGTGTAGTGTTGTGTTAATCGGGTTATTACACGTCTCAATGTGATATTCACAGTGCTCTGCTCAGCACAAGGCCTCTAGCGCAGATTATGTCTGTCCCCCCCCCACACACCACACACACACACACACACACACACACACCACACACACACACACACACACACACACACACCCACACACTGGGCTTCTGATATGAAAAAAATCCTGGCACTTTCTCCCTGTCTCCATGTGTCACACACATGCACACAATAAGCGGCACATTAAGGCCTGATACCCAACGTGCTGTCAAAGCTAAAGTCGTTCTGCTGGCTAATGATCCATTACACACCCCACATATTCAACAGAGAGAAGGACTGACAGAGCACAAAAAGAAGGATTACACCCCATCATGACCACTAGAATTGAAGAGTGTTTAGAAGTGCGGTGAGAAACCAAAGGATTCTGATCAGAAATCACACACAAATGTATGAATCACAACAGGCTGCTTTTTAAATTATGTTATGTTGCCACCATCAGTTGTAGTTACTACTTCTAAGTTGCGAACAGTATGTTGTGCTTGGATAGGTTTCTTACACATTGTGCTTTGGTTTAGTGTGCATGTTACTCACCAGTTCAAATTCAGATTCCCACCATGATCCAGACTCCCACTGTTCCCAGCACCAACCACTGAAGCCGCTGCTGCTATTTCTGAAACTGATATTAATTAAGATTATGCTTATAAAATAGGTGTGGCAATACCACGATAGTGTGTCTGCATGCATGACTTTGACAAGTCTGTACCATTGGCCAAGAGCCTGAGCTCCTGCTCTAGACTCTGCAGGGTGTGTGCAGTCGTGTCAGTGTCCAAGTCGGGGTCTTCACAGCCTGTCTGATCCACATTACAGATCTCCATGATCTCTTGGGCTGCTCGGGACAATGGACGAAATGCTGGAAGCAACTCTGAGCCAAAAGTGGAATTAGACCGGCAGACAGAGAAAGGGAGAGGAAGGTAAAGAGGAGACAAGACAGAGCCAAGACAGGGACGTTTTGGGAAAAAGGGACACTTTTCAGACTTGTTTCAAATTTGAGCCTGTTTACATTAAAAACACAAACAATATACACTATGTAAAAGGGTGTGGATGAAGCTATCAGCAGACGGGATATGAGGAGGACAAACATTGAAGTGAAAGTTATGGAATCAGCCATAAAAATTGCGAGTGGAAGGAAGGGGTTACACAACTTGGGATTCATGGAGCACAGGATGAGAGACAGAGAAATGATCACGACAGTCGGCAGAATGAGTGGTGTCTCATCCCACTCCTGCGAGCCACATCAAATTGAATCAGATTGAACATCCATCCCACCTGCTCACTGTAAATTACATCGAGGCCCCCATTGAGAAGCTATGATGGTGTGGGTGTGCCGTGCTTGTGTGGCACACTGATTCCTCATGCTGTGTGCTGCCTAACCAGTTTGAGCTCCAGTGTTAAGTCTTTTATTCTTTCAATCTTCTATTGTCTCCGTACCTTTCCCTCCTCCCTCACACGGCGCCTCGCTCTGTCTTTCAGCTGGCACCGAACCTCCACTTAGTGCTTCACAGCCACCTGTACTGTCAAACTAAGCAGCATGGGAGGATTGATGCACGCAGTCAATGTACACGCACAGGAACACGCACCCACTTACACACACCTGCAGACTCAATTTCCTTCCATTTTAAAGCAGATGTAATATATATCTACATTTCTGTTACTGATATATTTCACATTTGAAATGCATTAAGTGTAAAAAAAATCATCCTTCAACAGTTTCATAGTTTTACACATCCACAGGCTGAAGGAACGTTTAAATGTAACCTCTCCCTTTTGCATCATATGGCTACTTACTATATACTGTACAGTAACTGGTCCATGCAGCCATGCAAACATTCTGAATGTTCACTGTTCAAAAAATTAAACAAATGGTAAACTAAGTGCTGTGAACTTGAAAAGGTGTTCCCCACTCATAAATCTGCTCAGGATCGCATTTCTATTTCAAGCCATTCATTACTGGCACAAGGGAACAAAGCACAGATGTTTTGGTGAGAAGCCTTCTCACCAAAACATCTAAGCTGTCTGACAGCACACTGGAGCGGCACGCTGATAACACAGCATGATGAGTCACAACTTGAACAAACGTCTGCGCCACGGTTCCCTGGCGGGATTTCAAATGCTGAAAACATGTTGTGATGCTATAATTAAACATAGTGCAGAGTTCTGAGCTCTAAACTCTTGGTCGTGCGAGTGTGGGTCTGACTTTCATTGAGTTAAGTCACCTACAATGTCGAATTTATTGCCTCAAACTATTTGCACTGGAGATAAAACTATGTATAAATAAAGGAAGCAGAGGCATAAATATGAAGAGGTTGAAAGTCTGGAATGGAGACAGCTGAAGGGAGGAGTAATGGTCGTATTTAAACACAGGTGATTATAGGAAAATGAGCGAGGAGAGAAAAAGGAAGTGCATCCTATGAATTAATTAGCAGCAGGGGGTATTAAACATATCACTAAACAGATTAAAGTCTTGTCTCTCAGGTGTCTATGTTTGTGTGTGTGTGTAAATGCAAATGCTGTTTATCAGCATAAACAGATGACTGCAGTGTTTCTGGGATCTGAACGAGGGAAGTAATGAGAGGACACATTCCTGGACTAACTCCTAATCCTGCACGTGTAAGTTTACAGTATGTGTGTATATGATGTGTGTGTTTGAGCGTTACACAGTATAATCGCTTTAAAACAACCTGGAACCTGATGCCAGGAAAGTGTAGCTCCATGCAGAAGTTAAGTATATGAGGTTTATTGTATATGAAGCAAAGCTCTGTGAGTAGAACAGTAAATAACTATGAGGCAGAGCTTCATGTGCCTGAAAGCATTCACACAGACAGATGAACAAAATAATGCAAAAACTCACAAATATACATTTAGCGGATGCTCGTGCTTTTTTTGAGGATGTAACTGGCTGCGTTCATACTGAAAACTGTCTCGCTTACGGAAGACACTGCGGCTGCTACCTGGCCCACGAGCCTCTGACCCCAAAAGAGTAAGAAATAAAGTAAGTGCTGCGGCACTAAATCTCAGCGCAGCATGCCAATATTTGTAGAGTACTACTTTAAATCCCATCCGCATACTTCTAGGTGCTGGACCTGTTTTAAAACCATCTCATAACTCTATGCACTTTCCATTTATTGCCTTCTACATGCCCTAAAAACATTTGGAATATCTGGATACAAGAAAAAAATGATTTTGCGAGTACAGATCATGCAATGTCACGGTGCTATCAGTTGGATGTATAGCTAGGAAATGGAAATAGCAATGCATTTGCTTTGCTATCCAACTCCAACAGTGTATGAATTTGTTCACTTTTAGACTGACTTTGGCACCAATGCTAATCAGGATATAAAAATGTATGGACTGCAGAATACGGTTATTCATTGCCAAGGCATTAAACCCTCCACAAATGTCGCAAATAGTTTCGAGCATTTTAGGCAATAACACAGATTCCATGACTGTGAAGAGACTTGAACTCTATTGTTTATTAATCCTAATAAAGCTTTCCGGGGTAACTCTACTGTCTATTGCATTGCTTGTTTTCCAACTATCGGTGTTTATCAGTGTCTAAACTGATTGTTCGCTTGTTCAGCCCCCTCATTTTGAAGGATGTCTCATGGGCTCTTGTTTTTATTACAGAAGCAAGCCCAGAGTAGCAATGAGCGATGTTTGGGAAAAAATAAGTGGGGACACGAGAGGCCAGCCTTTGCAGACGTGTTTTACTGGACCAGCACACCCATAACCCACCATAACAGCAAAAGCACAGTTTATACCAATAACATCAAGTTATATAAACCGTTTTTGTATTTACTGTCTGTCTTCTTTAGGGGGTGGGACAAAGACGCAGGACATGGAAGGGATGAAAACATGGATGCAGTTAGAGGAATTGATAATCAGCCTATGTCTGATGGATGTGCAAATAAAAAGCAGGGCTCTAGCCCTCGAGGCCCAGAGTTGAATGGTCCTGATATAAATTAATTTAACTGATTTCTAATTTAATAACCCATTTACATGGTAAATGCAATCACTGCCAGGTTCTTCTATATTTCCAGTGGTTAGTTAATCAATTATTACTAGAAATAGAGTCTATTTACTGGCCTAAATCAGCTATAAAGCATAGGGACAGGAGGGTAGGCTTCTATAAGATACCAGTGTAGATTCTTAAAGCTGTTTTTTATTTAGCTGTGTTTCAATCTTTTATGGTAGCTGTATATTCACCTGCTCGAGTTCTTTCATTTACTAGTTTGCTCTACGCATCTTGGAGGTACTCCACATACAGCTGCCTGCATCTGTCCTCTGTCTCGTTCTCTGTGTCTGTCTATGTTTCCCTGTGGCCGTTCTTGTCTGTGCCCTTCTTTCTTCCTGTTTCACTGGATGTGCATGGAACAGAAACTGCGCACGAACAACCTCATTTTCTGACTGACTGCATGAGAGTGAGAGGGAGCAAAACGGAGAGAGAGGTGGAAAGGTAGATCAGGAGACATATAAAACCTGTTGGATCTCGGCCCTGACTGGGGGGGAAGAAAAAAAAAGAGAAAACAGGAGACAGATGGAGGGATGGAGAGACATAAATGAGTGTGGAGTGTTGTCAAGGTGATATTCCTCCTCTGTAACCTTTCTCTCTCATTAACTTTGGAGCTTTAACGATGGTGGTAGAGACAGCGCGGGGTTTGATGAGCGGCTGGCTGCGAGGTGCGAGGAGGGTGGTGGAAGCGGTTGTGCCCTTGTGAGAGTCTCTCACTGTCAATGCCGTACACTGAATCCAAGATTTACAACGAAATGATGAAAAGGATGAGTTTTAAGATTTGATAAAGCAAAAGTTTTTACTGAAACAGTGACCGCTGTTTTAAATGCATGTGATGCCTTGGACAGGAGTAATGAGCACCATGTGGCTGGATAAATTATAGCATCTGAGTTGATCCAAATATTATTAGTTTAACTCTGATGCAATTTGGAGGCACAGGCTAGACTTCCACAAGCCTTGTTGAATCATCTGAGCATGTTACAGACATGACCAGGTTACAAAACATTAGTTATTCAAACGCCCTGCTGTGATCAGTGGGACATTTATCATGTGTTGGCCTATTCCAGCATGTTCTACCACAGACACTTAATGTGAGAAGTATTTTATAAGCGCATTACCAACCTCCTACCAAGGTTGTACATTATGTATTTGAACTAAGCTTCCCAGCATTTTTTTGACGCTAGTGTTTTTCAGAAGTGTTAGAAGTGTTTAGAAAAAATATGACATTGCACTAACAGTCTCCTCAAAGTTAACTTCAAAGTAAACTTTCTTATGTGAAGGACGTAATATTATCTTTATTTTTCAGCTGGACAAGAAACAAGAAGAAAAGGCGTCTGCGTATGTTATTGTGTGTGTGATGAAATACGAACATTCACAGGGGAGCGATGTGTGTCTGTGTCCACTAATGTATAAGAAAGTGGAGAGACTAAATATAGGTAAGAGGAATTACACTTGCTCATGAGCAGGCAGACGTACACATATACTACACACTTAAAAGGCGTATCAGGGAGGTTCCCTCTGGACCCACCAGTAGTAAATTATCTGTGTTGTCCCCCATCTCTCGTTTTCCACCAAGCAGCCAGTGCTCCTCTGGGTTTGAAACTCATTTTCATCTCTCTTGTAAGCTCAACGTTTTTACATATTTGTTCTAAATCCTATTACAAGGCCTTTGTGATATGAATAAGGCTTGCAAATTGGAAAGAATCTCCAGGCAAAAGTTGGACACAGAGGTAATCTTCACCATCTAATCTCATGAAGCGCAAAAAACAGCAACAGTACTTTCTGATGAGATTTAGAGGAAAACGTGACAGTTTCAGGAAAAAACACTATCTCAATAAAATAGTAGCATGATACATATCAAAGACACTTGTGTTATTTAACCTACTTGTTCGGTTTGAGTCTGACAGTGAGGTTTGGCATGTGAGCAGTGGGTCACTGTGTGTGCGTCCTGGTGTGTCAGAGTGACCACAATCCATGTCCAAACCCAAAGGCATAAACTCATGCAGATCACAGAGCAGCTCTGATCCAGACCCAGCGCTCTGGCTGTGCAGTACCTGAAGGGAAATAGAAACAGATGGCATTACACACTAAAAAGGGAGTGGAAGGAGGAAAATGGTATGTGGCAGAGGTGGAGGGAGAAGAGTGAGGCGGAAACGCTGATTTTATGAAGATGGAGGGATGATATACAACACAAATATGGAGGAAATGAGAAACAGACATAGGAAACAGATTATGAAGGGGGATGAGAAGGCACAGGAGTATATGGGAGTGTTGGGGGAGAGGCAAATAATAGGAAACTAATACTTTGCCCTTACTGCTTCATTTTTATACCAACAAAATCAGTTGAGACAAACTGAAATTCAATACCAATTTAACTTATATTAGAATAAGTAAGTGTGTTAGTAGTTGTTTTGTTTTTTATGTTTCTATGTATGTAAATGAAATGTAATAAGACCATGTCTGTGCCACTTTCTCCCTGTTTTCTTTGCTGCCACTTGATGAATTGATTTTTAATTAACCTCTGGAGCGGGTAAGAACAATTCACAACAGTGGGCTTGGTTAGCTGTTCTTTGCATGCAAGCATCCCTCTGTGAGACTGGGGTAAAGTCAGATCACTGATGCATTGAGGCAGCAGCCATGAACAACACACAGCGGATGGGCTTGGAAAAACATGGATGAATCATTGGAAACAGTGTCACCATGAGTGAGTATACAAACAGGGATGCACAGCATGGGTTACAGGGCAAACTGTACAGTACAATGTTTGGGCTACTACTGTAAAATACTACAAATGCAGGAAAACTCTTATGGTACTTGTCACTTACTCCTGTTTTCCATGCTTGCCTCCTTAAGCTACTCATTTTGGAGATTTTATGTTGAACAACAAAGTTTTCTATAAGTAAGTAAGGACCTAAGCCAGTTGGAAGGAAATTATCAAATCATTATACTGTAGAAGTAGTTTGATTCAAGTCTAGGGAACACAGATAACCACCATTTTCACAATCATGAACCTCATTTGGCTCCAGATTTTCTATAAGGCACTACTACCCTTCTTCATTTTTCTGTCACAGGATAAAGGATTCACACCATTAAATGGCTGATAGGTCATTTGGGACCATATAAGCTATGTCTTTTTAATCCACTCTGATTCTCTTTTCTTCCCACAATGGTGTGCACCTGTAACACCACAGCCTTAGGAGCCTCTGTACTATAAATGATTAATGTAATGCAATTAGTGTGATACAAATATTATCTAATAGGTCAGGTCAGGTACAATAAAAAAACTAACTGCATGTCGCTAAAGTTGGCATATTTTACGTGATTACTTCCAGTGAAATGATGTTGGTTGGTTTAGTTTATTCAATTTGTTGTTATTTCTACAGTGTACAGTTTATGAAACTTGAGCAACTCAGGATTTATAGTACAGTAGTACAATGCTACTCTTACTGGCATTTAAATGATATAATATTTGTTGACAATTAACCAATTTTCATCAGTTTAATAATTTCACTTTTTGTTTGCTGAACCTCTCATACACAAGACATGTTTACATACATGAAAAAAGTGTGGTTACAAATTGTGATACGTTACTGATGTACACCTCTTAATCACCTAAGAGGTGATCACCGCTTTAGGCATTTTTATTCAAAGGCGTATACCAATGAATGCAGGACAGGCTTATAGTGTAAAGTAAGCTAGGGTAGCTAATTGATGGTAATATGATGTCAGAGTGCCATCACCTACATTATTTACAGTTGAGTGCTGTAAATGCTTCCAGCAGCATCCATCCCTTACTAAGAAGAGATACTGTATGAACGCCCCAGAAAACAGGGCTATTACACAGCTCTAGCAGGTTTGTAGTGTGAATTCTTACACTGCAAACCATGAAAAGAAACAGAGACAATAGAAACATGTTACCATAGATGGTTCTGACAGCTGTTCTGGCTCATCAGTCTGAAAATCTTCTTCTCGTTCTGCATCTGCAGGAACAAAGGCATCTGCTAGATGAGATTTGGCAGGATTCCCTCGCTCCTCTCCTCTGGATCTCCCTCTTGTTACATGTCTGAGCATCTGTGGCTCCTCGTCTGAAGAGTCTTCCTCATGTAACGCCAGACCCAGACAATCACTGGATATTTCATCTCCACCGTCTTCATGACAAACACAAACACATGTGTGTGAGGTACATTCAATGTACTTTAAATAATTATGTATGTTTGACTGCAATTTTATTCAACAGGACTGTAATCTAAAATCCAAAATACTGTATGTTTATGTGTGAACCAACATTGAACTGTTCTTGACTTAATACGCTTTATTCTATAGAAGAAACATCCTGATGTCAATATCTTTGACATTGTTAGATATATGTAAAAACTGTATTAATCATGAATTTAGACTCAGACTGTTGGAAGAACTGTAGAAAGTGTAAAAGGGATGTGATAGCGTTCTATAGAAGGCACAGAGCTTGTGATTGATTCAGCAGGGAAAATGTAGGAAGCGGAACTAAATGAACATAAGCAGAGAAAAGAGAAGCTTTGAATTTACAGACCATTTAGAATAATCATCACAGTTTTTAACAACAGTGTGGAACATTCCTAAAAACAAGGAATTAGCTGGAAGCACAGCAACAACGTCCTGGACTACAAATGACAGCTAAAAGACTATTATACTGTACCAGTTTTTCCATATCCATACTTTTAACAACACCAGGATGTTTGGGCTTCCAACTCCTTACACATGGGAGCAAGAATTTAATGCAGCCGAACATTTTCAAGGTTTAGGGTGGATGTCTGTAAACGTGTGTGTGTGTGTGTGTGTGTGTGTGTGTGTGTGTGTGTGTGTGTGTGTGTGTGTGTGTGTGTGTGTGTGTGTGTGTGTGGTATACTAACTCGAAACTCGGGGCCATTCTTTATAGTATTATTGCCTTGCTGTCTGTTGTAGCATTATGTCAGGTTTTTACTTAAACCTCTAATCGATAAAAAAAAACCAAAAAGTTTTTTATAGCTGAATCTAAATTTGCTGTGACAGCCCTGTGGAATCTAGGGAAGCCATTACTGTTGAGATCCACAAGCACATTATGCATATAAACTGCCTGGCCATTGAGAATTGTGTTCGGGTAAAATGTAGCATGACAAACTGTTCTATTAGGAATCGCTTTACTGCGAGGACCTGTGCTTCCCAATCTATAAACATAAATATGTTTTCCTGTTTTTCTTTTATTGCGCCTCATAGCTATAAATTATTATTTGGTCTGTGGAAATCTCACCTAATACTGTTGTCTTGAAATGTAAAATGTACCACTTCAGTGTATTAGATAGAATCAGATATGGCCATAATAGATTATATGATGAAAGCAGACAGTACAGAACAAGCATATGTTTGCCTACCACCGTGCCGGTTACAGCATGTTTCTACCTTAGAATAAATTGGAAACTAATTCCCATGTTCGCCTTTGTACACACTGCTGTCTTCCTTTTGCAAATGTTATCAAGTATAACTATACCAGGACACTATTATTACTGTTATATTTTAAAGTAGGATACGGTATATGACATATTTAGATCAATAACACACATATAACTGTGTCTCAAGTAGTTTATCAGTTTGTAAACCATTGGTTCTTGTTGAAAGTTATGAATTGTTTATAATGTAATTTGACAAACAATTCCCTAATATTAGAACACTTACAGAGACCAACTGAGAAATGTTAAACAGCTCAAAGATAATTGTAAAACAAATAGCAGCTATGCGTCTGAGAAAAACTGATACATGCATTAAAGACTAGTGCACAAACACAAACAAGATAAGAACAAAAAACTTACCAAATGACAGCTCTGATGAGGTCCACGACTTAGAAACTCTGGTATTCACATATGCTGAAGTTGATTTATATGTAGAAAAAGTATCTAAAGACTTAGACTCAGTACAAGCCAATAGGTCTGGTGGAGTACTTTCAGATGGACTTTGTTTCAGGGATTTTGGGTTTGGTTTGGGGGTTACAAATGACTGAGAATCTGGGACTTGGTCAGCTGATAGAAGATATTCTGGGACACACGAGGAATGTTGTGGGGACTCCAGAGTGGCTGGTGGTGACTGAGAAGGCCTTGTGCATGAGACTGGTTCTAGAAGAAACTGGGAAGACTGGGTTGGTTTTGGTAACAGGTATGAGTCTGAGCCTTTATGAGAAGGTGAACATGAGGGTGAGAACTTTCGGATTTCAGAGTGGAATTGTGGTAATGAGCGTGAGGACAATGGGTGTGGAGATCTTTGGTCAGCCTCTGATTTGGGAGCAGTGGCAGACAAACTGGTCGTTTGTGCCTTTGAGCTTGGAGTCTTGCTAGATGACTTTGAAGACCTTGGAGTCTCAGCAGTGGGGCAGGCTGGTGGCTCACTTTTATAGGACATTACTGTGCAAAAGATAACAGGTAATATAAAGGAGATGAGCTGCTTTTGCAGACATATGGACATATATCATTTATTTTACTTATTTGTTATTAATTAATCACCTTTCTCAAGAAAGTTAGTAGGAGAAAGTAGTGGCAAGGTAGTGAAAAGTAACTACAGCAGCACTGTGGGGTCCGTGACGACCCTCCAGACGTAGCGTCATAGGCATTTGTAATAATTCTGACACCACACATCTGTTGTCCATATTTTTTCACTCAGTGCAGGTTCTCACTACTGCACAAACACTTCATTATAGCTTTCAGTACAATTAATTTGGAGAAATGATTTTTCTTGAAGTCTGATGAACACATGGACTAAGTTTAAGAAATCTGAGGCTTAGCCAGATTGAGCTGCTGAGCTGGTTTGGTTTGGTTTGCTGTACTAGATTTTCTAAGTGCTTGTGTTAAACTGAGGAAAGAGAGGCAGAGGTTTGAAAGCATACCACTGGTTAAGGTTGTTTGAGAAGCTGTTCTCCCACTGCTGGAGCTCCACTGAACAGATGGAACCCTGTGTTGGGAATAAACAACCTAATGAGAGTCCCCAAATAAAAAAAAAGAGTTGCTCAAGCAACAGGGAAGATGGCCCAGCACTGCTGATTCAAGAATGTGGGTATTAATATTCTGGAGTTTGCATATTCAAAGTCAATACAGCCACTTTGATTGATGATTGATTGTATGATCTGGTGATAAGATGTATCAAGATCCAAACCCCCTGTCACTACTACTCTTTTTTTCTTCTTCACCTTTAAAATCACTTTACTTGACCTTGTCACCCACTTAAATGTGCTGTGCATTCACCACCACAGCATTATTATTTTTATATAATCTACCACCTACAGTACATTCTTCTCCTTGACACTGTACCTGACCATCACTTTACTGCCTCAACATCTCTAGTCAAGTTCCATCTACTGTATTTAGCACTCTGTTCCTTGGCTACACCCTCCAGCACTTCATCTAATACACTCTAAAGGTTCATCTGTCTCCCACCCTACAGTACAGTACTTGATGTGTGCTTGGATGTGTGTTTTATCATTACTCTATGGATTTTAAGTTCACACTCATCACTTTCAAAAATTATCTTTACTTCCAATACTCTCTTAACAATCATTGCAATGGGAATCAATAAAGTTTATAATTATTTATATACAGTTGGTATACCACTACCTGATGGTAGAACAGCACAGACCTGTTGCTGTCTGGTCCCATATACAGTATGAACACTATCCTGTATGGTGTCTATTTACACTAGTTAAATTCCCTTTGTAGTGGTTTTACACAGTAGCTATAGGGGAGGTTTATTTATACACAAAGAAATAAAACGTGCATTTGCTATTTTTTAAGAGTAACATTTACTCTTGGAATGGAAATCATAAAATCCAGAGAACTGTTTGAAACATTGTTTGTAATCAGGTTGGGCAAATAAAACTAGCTTGAAACGGGTATGAAGCAGAGGACAGGAGATGAATCCTGTTTATCTTTTTTAGTTTGTTTTTGTAGAATCATACATAAATGCATATACAGTATTAAGTTAAGGCTTACACTTTGTTGTCTTCAGCAAGGCTTCCATTTATATCATTGTCTGTCTGTAGAAAACAAAAGAGACAAGTGTTATGATGTGTCATCCAAGCTGTGCAGGTGCTTTTTGTGTCTTGCAAATTCCCATATCTATAGTCACTCTGTGGATCCATGAACATGTATATAACATTTACTGCTAGAAAAATGCTCACTTCATCCAGGACCTCTATGACAAGGCAGGACTGAGGTGTAGTGCTCTGAGGGTCAACCCTGTCCCTGCTCGCAGAGACAGCAAAGAGTGACGTATAGTAATCGTGAAAATCCTCCTCTTCAGCTGCAGAACAGAGACATATATTAGAACAAAAACCTGTAATCATTACTTATCATTGAACATGCATACTGGCGAAAGGTATCAATGATTAGACATGTTAACAACCCCTCAGTGCTCTGTATAACAAACAGGTCAACTGTTAGTTACTGTAAATGTGTTAGTGGCACTAAGTCTTGTGTTAATTTATGCATAATACAGTACTGCAACAATATGATCCCTCTTTTTTAAACTATTCTGACCCACCTGTTGGTGAGTGACCACGTGGAGTAGTAACTTACACACACCTTGTGCAGGATGATAGGGTTATAAAGAAGTGCACAGTAATTAGTAAATCATTATGTTGTAATAGCTGAGTGACAACAAACAGGATGCTAAAATGACTCTTACAGTATTACATGATTTCAGAGAGAGTGTTTGTTTATAAACATTTATGCTAAGAGGCGCACACATTATTAAGGTGCACACATCAAATATTCATATTATAATACACTTGGCTTCATAGTTCCTCTTTGGCTAAAATGATAGCACTCTGCGTAGTGAAATTTGCAGTTTCCTTTTCTCATTTGAATTTTTTCAGTCTTTCTTTATATCACTGATTTCTCACTGCAAGTTAACCGTCTGTGCCAACCTATCTCACCCCTTTTCAATCTAACAGTCTTTCTATCACATCACCACATGGGTCTGACAGCTCAGGAAAATGAGAATTTAAAACAAGGGAGTGTTCCCCACATGATGTTGAAAAACAGCTTTTATTATTCATGGTCACACACATGTTGCCGCCCTTTCATATTCAAAGTTGGAAGAGGAGGGGAAAGTCAGAAACCTGTTGTAATTGCCATGCATCAGAAAAGTTTAGAGCAGGTGGAAGGAATAGTTTATCAGTTGCTGAACAGCCCCACATTTCCCAAAGACAGTGCTCTCTTCCTCACATCTGCATAATATTAAACAACAGGATATTAATAATTAAAGTGTGAATGGAAAAATGAAAGTCAGAATATAAATATTTTGTGTTGAGCAGACAGTGATAAGTGTGTTTGAAAGCTGAAGTGAAATAAAAAATTAAATATTAATTGGAGCAATAACTGCTATAATATATAATAATAATATTCTTCAACTCTTCAGCTTATAGTCAGAGGTGTAAACAGACTAAATGTGCATATTTATGAGCCCAGAAATGTATTGCTAAATTAGCATGTTTATTTCTTATTGTTCATTTCTGGGTTAGTTTGGTGGTAATAAAAATATTAAAACAGCAAAACTGAGTCAAGTGAGGGAGGAGGTTGAGAAACCTTACTTTATAAAAATTGTCCAACACCTTTGAACTGAACTAAGCCTCATGAAGACCACACCTTACTAGTCTGTTAAAGGTCAGACTGTAGCAGTACATGTCTGTGTCTGGCAACAACTTGGACTCACATGTTAAAGTTCAATGTTAAGTCATTCTTAAAAACAATGTATTTTTTGAGGTCATAGTTGAAGCATGTCCAGAATCAAGACAGGAAAGAATGATTAGCACTAAACTGGGATTATCAAAGGACAGCCCATAGTTGAATAGGGCATAGAGAGCAAGAGTACCTCAAGGTACAAAATGTACAATACTTAGGAGAAGAGGTAAATGCTGTAGCGAGATCTCTGTGTAATGAATCACGAGATCTGCAAGATATAGTGCTAATTAATATGATTCAACTAGTTCTAATATAACTTCACTTAGTCTAACTACTAAGAAATATAATCCTAAACTCCAGGTTATTCTGTATATTATATTAAAACATTTTATTTAGGTCACGGAACAATTTTGACCTTAAAGATTTTGAAAGAAAAAGCCATTTCACTCAGACAGCTATGACGAAGGTAGTGAGCAAGGACTTGCAGATCCTAACGAGGTCGCACTTGGAGTGAATCTTGATTGATTTGATGAGAGGCAGTTGACAGCCCCCAGGTCCAGAGGTTTGGGAAGGGAGCGATAACCCTGGTCTACCCATCTCCTGACAGCCTCGGCTGGGGGCCAGACAGCCAGGACACTTCCCTGACTGATGAGCTCCAGGCCCAGAGCTCATGACTACGGGCCGACCCCCGCCTCCATCTCTGTGCCCCATTTCTTACCCAGGCAGAGTGCAAGCTGTCAGGCGTGAGCTGCCTCTAACGGATCTCTGCCCACACAATCACAGCCAGTGATTACCCGTCACACCACCACGGATGAATGGCTGGGCTCCGATATGTCTGACCCGCTGAGAGGGAGAGAATTTTCTTTTCTTTCTTTTTTTATACTTTTGCTTTGTGTTTGTATATATCCTGCGTGTGAGTGTGTTGGTGGGTGTGAGTGCAGGTCACCTGTGAAACTGTCCTTAGCTGTGTCTTTGGTTTGAGAGCCTGTTTGAGAACATGGATCAGAAAGGTGGTGTGTAAAGTAGAGTAAAGCCACACAGCTGTCAACGCTGTATGGCAACATGCTATCTTAATGTCAAAAGGTGCTCAGTGTCATGAAGGGGTGTGTGCGTTGTGGGGGGGGTGCATGTGTGTGTTACCTGTTAGGCTGTTTGTAGTCTCCTCCTCCTCCTCCTCACTGTGGATGTTAGATTTTAAATCTCTGAAAAACTCTAGTGATGTAGGATAAGTTTCAGCTGGCGTTCTGAAAACAAACACAAAAAATAAACTATGTATACATATATATTAAACAGTTATATATTATATAGTACTACAGATCCCAGGAACGAAACCAACCAAAAATATGAACAGAGTAATTCTGTCCTTTCACTCTCTTTTCAGCTCTATGCTTTTTATTCCTTTTATCCTCCAGCCTAATTAGCCGAATAATAATATGATAAAAGACAAAAGAATCGGTAGACACTTGAATACAGTAACTTCTGGTTTAGTACTATTTCATCAAGCGGCCATCATATAGTGTCCATAGCTGGCCTGCACGCTAAGTACATTGTCCTGCCCACTGTTCTCAGGTGGCTGCTCCACTTAAAGCTTGCAGCACTCCATGCAGTGTTAATGTAGAGGTGGATATGTCTCAGAGAAAGTGTTTTTCAGGCTCTAAGGGAACATTAACTACCTTCCCAGCAATACACACAGTTATTCCATGAAGAGCCATTTTCACACCCTACCTCAGTGTACACCAGGGTTTTCACCTGGAGTGTTGCTATAGGACAATGCCGTTCCAGCCAGACAAGCTGACCAACCAGAGTGGGACAGCGAATAAGTGGCTCAAATGAATAATAAGTGAGAAACATTATAATTACCTCAATGCAATCAGACATATGAAGCGTGGAGTGAATGGGCCCTGAGGCACTGCTACTGTAAGTTTAGTGATATATAAAACATGCTTTCTCAGCTCGCCTTACTTCTAATGTCTTATACAATAAAGGGAAAGAGAAGCAAGAGGGCTTTGACAGATGTGAGTAATCCAATAGAGTCACTTCTGCTGCAATATATACTTTGCCAGCAAAGGTTAACTCAGTTAAAACTGACATTTGTGCCATACGTATGTAAAAAAACCCGTACCAGCCTCGGTGTAATAGAGTACAGTATGATTCAACCAGTACGTAAACTATTCAAGCTTCTATTTCTTGATTAGTTATGTCTTTCAATGTGTAGAGTAAGTAAACTTGACTTGTAGATGACCTACAGTAAACTACATCAGACTGTAAATGTTTAAAAATTGTCCATATGCATTTGCTTTTTTCCTTTGATAAGATATGACTAAAAGATAATTCCCCGCTGGATGAGATAAGGTTTTGAATTTGGCAGACTCAGATCAGGTCTTACAGCCGTGGGTAGGAGCCAGTTCAAATCTCACTTCTATAATTTCTATTTCAGGGTTCAGTGCCTTGATCACAGATACTTTGACTCTGGCAGTTGATGGAAAAGCGAGCATTCACTCACCCCACCCACACTGCCAGCTCGGAAACTCAGACCGATGGCCCCCTGGTCACATGCTTGCTATTTGTAACCTGCAGGCCACCCACAAATCTAACAAGGTGATGGAGTGTACAGCTCTAACATAGTTGGGCCCATTTAGCAAATTCTTTTTAGAATTCGCTCCTTCCTCCTTCGCACTTTTAGCTACTTTCACCCTCTTTCCATTATTATAGAACGTAGTTAAATCCAACCTCTTTCTTTCTTTCTGCCAGTCTGCCACCATCATTGCTGCAGGCTTATTGCACTCTAGATTGGCTCTCTGGTCTAGTCCACAGTTAAAGGCAGCTACAACTGGGGACTTAGAGCATTCCAAGTCAGCCAGTGAGCAGACCTAAGACTGCTCTCCACTCTCCTCTCCTCTGGCCTGCTCTCCAGTGGACTACTCAGCCCAAAAGAAGTCGCTTAAATAAAGGGCTGTAATAATAGGACCTGCTGAAGCCAAGCCCTCAGGCAGTCTACTGCACAATAAGTGTTGAGAACGTGCTTTGCACACTGTTGGCTTATGTGGTCTGACTAAAGAGAGTCAGAAGCAGCATGTGGAGAGGGTGTGTGGATGTATTTACTGTCTATCTAGAAGATTTGATTGGTTTGAGAACAGTTACATCAATGTTACCGTAAAAGCTTTCAATAACTAACATCTGAGTTAACAAAGTTAAGCTAACAAATATGTGTTCACATGCACATTAACACTGCAATAGTATGACGCAAAAAATAAGAAAAGGCCTTGACAAGTTTCATGTTTCTGAATTGAATGGTTTTAAATAGATTCCTCTTAACAATCAATCAATGGCAAGTGAAAGTCAGCATTTAAACTGAAAAGGCATATTGTAAACATTTTTATTTGTCTTTTAATGTTACCAAACCTAAACAGCAGAATATTCAAATTTAGCAAAGTAGTTGCTAAAGCCCTTGTTGCAACATTATTTGCATTTCACAAGGAAATTCACCCATTGCTGTTGTAAGTTATATCGTGCTTGATTCTTGTTTCAGGTTTTCTCCCAAAAAATATACAGTTCCAATGTTTTGGGAATTTTACATCTAGTTGTCC
Organism: Betta splendens; assembly: GCF_900634795.4. Lineage (NCBI taxonomy): Eukaryota > Metazoa > Chordata > Actinopteri > Anabantiformes > Osphronemidae > Betta > Betta splendens. The sequence continues at coordinate 12,161,612 of NC_040893.2, forward strand.
ACAGTGATGTATTTACAATGTAATAACATACGTGAAAGATGGCTAAGTAAAAGTATAGAATAATTATCATGTACATTCTTTACTACTAAAAGTAAAGTCTGTTGGAAAATGCACAAGAGTCAATGAAAACGGCAAACATGCATCAGTGTTTGCAGCCTTTTCACCTTGATTTTTAAAAAACAGAATATTGCCAGGAAGAGAAAGAAGCAGGGCTACTCTTGACCTCTCCTGCCTGAAAGCATGACAGATGCCTTTACATGCTACACTACAGCATGTAAGTCTATGTGCTGTACTGTACCTGTGGTGCCTCTTGAGAAGCAATCTGTCTATGTAGGTAAGGCTGTGTTGCTTGAACTCCACCATGACAGGTGTTCTCCCCACTTCCTTTCCACGTATTCTTCCTTCAGTCCCTTTTTCCAGCGGGAGGTCAACCTGGGTCGCTATAGCTGACACTGATACTGAAGAATATAGGGAAGTAAAAGTATATAAACATAAATATGTTAAGGTTGATGAGGATGATGAGGAGAACATAAAGAAAGAAAGATCTAGATAAAGGTACAAAAGGGAGCAAAAAACATCATCCACAACAATCTCAACACCTTTCTCAAAACACCACCTCCCTCAAAAAGTGAGAAAACACCTTGTCACTACGCCCAGAGTGCCGAAACACAAACAGACAGAAGAGAGCCCCCTGGGAATAAAAAAAAGATGTACACAATACAAAAGGAACATAGTGAGCGTGTGAGAGCAAAGAAAAGATAGAGGTAAGAAAGAGAAATGTTATGATTGTACTCCAGACACTCTGGCGGTCCACAGTGGCAGCTTTAAATTGGTCCTGGGTGCCATTGGCCTGACAGAAATAATTAGGGCTGGAGGGGCTAGCAGCAATTTGCAGAGCAGAGTGAAGAGAGAGGAGCAGAGAGTGTTCAAGCAGTAAAGCAGAAGGATTGGAGGCCTAATAAAAAGCACAAACACCTGCATACACACAGAACCTGGAATAATGGCACTAATACACACCTGCACAAGCCTGGGCACACAAACTCTTCTGCACATGCGCACACATAGAGGCACAGAGTGTGCAAAAAGGCACAAAAACTGCCTAGCGCAGTAGACCTTGTACGCAGATGTATACACACAGCTGCAACGATTAGTGCTGTGGTGTGTAGTAGGGCCACCGCTAAAGCTCCCCTCATTATCTCAGTATGCAACAGCCATGGATTACACTACTGCAGTGGTAAGCACTTTCAATAAGGTCTTAGCAGATCAGAGCACAGACAGGGAAAGGGGGAACCACTGTAGAAAGTGGGTGAAAATGGGACAGAGGTGGAAGAAAAGCTAAGAACTGGAAGGGAAGAGTACGAATGGGAAAGTACAAAAATGCCTGTCGTTCACCTGGTCGGACAGGAGTCCACATTGGACCCTCGCGCCCTGGTTTCTCTCCACTGACTTAGAGCCTCCTGGAAGGATCTGGCAGACTCCTCCTCACTATACTCTCCTCCAAGCAGAGATGTGGGAACTTCCTCCCCATCCATCTTTTTCACCTCCTCCTCAGTTACTTCCAGCTTCTGGTTCTCACCTTGATTAAAACCCAGAACCTGAAACAAGAACAATGTACACGTATTCTGCTTCCAGTTACTGCAGAAGTGTGATACAGTACAAACACTAAGCTAACTTAGATATTGCATTAAGCATATAAGAGTTACTGAACATCTTATCTTTAAATTGGACATTAAAATCAATTACTGTATCAGATGTACAACACTTTATAATTTATGTGTGCCCAACTCAATAAAAAACGAGTGCATTAATTACACTCACAATTGTCTAACGTCATGCTTCTGGTAATTGATTTACCATACGTTTACATATTAATTCTTAATTCATTGAAGTTTTCTTGTAACTTTAGAATATGAAGTACATTATAGGCAATGTGTGCAATGTCGCAGTTCATGCAAATTATGCTAATTACCGATATTTAGTGTATAATAAGTATTAAGATCCCTGTTGTGGCAGGCAGTACAGAACAGCATCCTGATCCTCTCAGAAGCTCAGGATCTCAGCTGTTGGAAATGACTGCTGAGTGAAGAAGGTCAACTGAGCTCTGTGGTGTAAAGAGTCTGAAATGTCAGTCTAACTGTTTTTGCCAAATCTAGACTGTCGGGGGCATTTTTTTAGTCCAAAAGTACATGCAGTTCACAAGCCTGCCTGTAGATACAGCCTGTGGATAGAGCGTCAATTAGGGTTTTCGATTGACTCACAGGGTACTGAGGTAAAATTCACACTGTGCAGAAGCTTGTTTGACATGTTTCTGCCATACTGCTGCGCTGAGTGAACTCAGATATATATTTGTTCCAAATGGACAAAAACTATAAAAAACACAGGAATTTCGGGTGCAATTATTATTGGTCAATGTAAGTCAATAAATACATAACTTTTTTTTTTTATTTAAAGACAAACTGATGTGCTCATTTAATTCAGTGCTGACTGTAAGACTTTGGCCTAAGGTTGCTCTTTTGTTTTGCCTCACACACTTTGTTGTCAAATGGCACTATAATTATTCCTGCTGTGACTATTGTATATGAGAGATTAAGAGTGTCAGTGTATATCCACATACTGTAATTGCATTTTTTTATTCTAAATTCAACCTGATTACTTACAAAGTATGAGTGGTAGCACATACAGTAAGAACTAAAACACACTCTGATGCTGCCACCTACCTGGGTGGGATTAGGGGAAAACAGCATAGGTTTTGCCACATCCTCTGTTCCTCTGTTTAAGTTCTGATCACATTTCCTGGATGTGAAGGTGTGATGGGGATGAGGTTTGAAATTGGGACTGGGACTTTGGTCTGACGTGGAGGGATATAAACTGTGGTCTATCTGTTTCTGGAAGGAGCTGATAACATCTGGAGTGCTCACATGAGTCTGTAAGTCTGTCTGTAAAACAAGACCATTTCATCATATGAGATAAGATGGAAACCGTTGCTAGTGAATAACGTACAGCACCAGCAGCTGGCACTTCAAGAGACAGTTGCAATGCATTTTATACAAAACCAAAAAATGTAAACTAAAAAAAAAATGTTACATAAACCAAAATAAGCACACAATGCAATAAATAGAAATTACACTATATAAAGCAATAGATTATTCAGAGATTGATAAAAGTAAATAGCTAGAAGAAGCCCTGCAAGGCAGTGATGGACAGGTGTACATTTTAGAATTAAAAGGTTAGAATGATTTGGTTTCATTCTTTGTACTTCACTGCTGAATGATTCATTTACTTCACAGCTAAAGTACACACAATAAAAACTTTGTGAACATCACTTAGAACAAAGCATCAACATACTGTAGTTAGAGTTAATAGGTCAATCCTTTCCACTAAGCAACACATACACTGACACAAAGGTATTGGCATAAAGTCACAGGAATCAGCTGCCATTTGGGAACAACCTGCTGTAATTATTCTATGTGAGTTGTTACATCACTAGCTTCCTCTTAGCTGTCACTAGATTTACATTACATCTATTATAAGTATTAAATACACTGACAGACCCCACCCAGTAATACATCACACATAAACCAATCCTCCTTTTTCTTAAAAGAAATTAGATAGAGTGGGATCGGATATCTTTATATATTTGGCTGAGAGAAAATGGGAATTGGAAAAATGGGAATACTGATTGATTATCTCCGTACCACAAGCTGAATTCGTTATTCTGTTCCATTAATCACCACTGACCTATAGGGCTACTGAGGTCAACCCTTAACCCGTCTGTAGACTGTTATCCTGTCCTTGAAGGTGTCCAACAGAAACACACAAATTACTGTGGAGTAATGGAAATGCAGAACAGAAAGCTTGAGAAAGACAGAGTCAGAAATGAAGGCAGCTAGATTGTGTTCTTAAAGTACCGCTCTATTAATGTGACTAAATACTGTTTTTAATATCATGTGTTTTCCTCTTTTGTAGCACGTGACAGAGTGACCAGATACTTTAGAACCAGACAGAGGAGACAAGGCCCCAATGACAAAATGTCAGTGATTTTTATTATATGACCATGTCTGGATAGAATTTAATGAAAAATATTATTTCTGTCTAAGGGCATTTACTGTAAGTATCTTCACAGTTTTGAAAAACCCTTGTGATCACAGAGAGTTAATAGCCTTCCTGTGTTACAATGTCACAATGTTAAGATGGATCGAGGATATGATGGATCATTGATGACATTAAAAAGCAGAATGTCAATGGCTCTGTAAAGGCTCAGAGATGGCTGGTAAAACCAGCAGCTTAACTGATTGCTTAACCAGCTGATAAAACCACATCCAGGAGAGCTCTTCTGAATTTATAGAGCATGGCTGTCACCAAGGCAATAGTGAGTTCCATGGATTACCGTACTGTACTGTAATCACAGGTATAAAGTCGCTTTAGAAAGTGTTCATTATTTATTCAATGATTGATTGATTTAATTTGAAAATTAGAAAGCAAATACAACAATGCAACAATTCATATTGACAAAATAAAAATATATAGTTTTTTTTATTTAAAAATCAAATGCTCAACTGTTATTTATAGATACTTACAGTATACCGTGACTCATGTATGAATCCTTCTTATGAATTCTTGTTCCTTCCTGATCAGTCTCAGTGACTGCCCATATCACTGAGAAGCAACCCTGCAGCTTGATGGCTCACGGTTGTGGATTCCCACTACATCATGGTTTATACCTGCTTGATGGAGTGTTACTGAGATGTTCATCCATCTGCCACGTTCTCCAGTCTCAATTCACTGTAGCCACTAAATTTCTGGTCACAGTTCGAAGTACTTAAGCAGACAGTGTGAATACTAGTGCAAAGGAATTATTGTCACTTGCTCATTTTAAAGCCTTTCTTTTTGTTGTTCTAAGTTATTTTGTGTCAATTAGAAACATCTTTTTTTAAATGCAGTGTGAATGTATGCAAAGTCATTATATTAGCCCTTAAAAGGAGCTCAATAGCACCTTAACATGAATTCAAACTGTGTGTTTGGCAAAAAATACTGTATTAAAGAACACCTGCACATCAATGTTCACTGCTTCACACCAAAAATACCCCATATTTAACCGATAATTCTATAACTCACAGTCAGGCTTACACTTTTTTTACAGAGAACGACAGAATCACTGGCTCAGGTGGTGTTTGCTCTTTTGTTGCGGTGTTGACTAAATCAAGTTAAGATGGATTTAATCTCAGTTTGATTGGGGATTAGTTAATTACAGACCTTAGTGCATTAAAACGCAGTACAGATTTAATGCTACTCTAATCGTGTTACTGTGAAAACCTCTAAACATATTTAGAGACAAAGTACAGTATAAAACTGTGCATTAATTAAATATCGCCATTACTATTACATTATGTTGAGAGAACGAAAAAGATATTGAGGCAGAGAAAGGCATATACAACTAACTACGTGTTGACAGAATTTTATAACATTAAATTATCTCAGTTGAGTAAGCTAATGACGAATTGATATTGTATGAATAAAATTACTAGGTATTATCTGAATTGTTTTGATAAAGCATACTACACCCATCCGGTACTCCACACAGTTTACTAAATGAAATATGAAAAGAACGCTTTGCAATCATTAATTGAACCAAGTTGGTGTTTGAGGCTGGACACACAAATTGATGAGGTACTGATGAAACAGAGCTCTGATGAAATTAATATTCTTATAGTCTCAGTCTACCATTCTGTTTCTGTCTCCCTTTTTTCCAAGGCAAATGAAACAGGATTAGCAGCGGAGAGAGAGAGATGCCTGCGTCAGCTGCATGTGTATAATCCCCAGTCTTTATGCCCTGCCAAAATACACAATTTTGTGTGTGATTGAATAGGACCTTGCATGTGTGTTTGCTTGAACCTGTGAGTGAGCTTTTACCCATGCATCAGCGAGATCTGCAGTGAGATGGAGAGGAGAGACGAACACTAAAGCAATGTACAGAGACAGGAAGTGCTGTGTTGTGTAGTTTCACTTGCAGCTCAATGTGTGTATGTTTTGTCTGCGCCAGTGGATATGACTTGATTTCACAAAGGTACTATTGTGTTGACCCAGACAGAGCACATGCACAGCTACACTTTATAAAACATTGATATAGACTAAGCTGCACTGCATAAAGGCTGGTTATTATTTTGCTTTGAAAAACCAAGACTGAAGACAAACTACAGTACATATGAGCTACTAAAGCACCCAAAGAGAGGGCGGTAAGACTTTTAGAAAAGCAACCTATTTCATTTTATGGTTACCTTTAGAACTGAATTTCAGTTTATTAAAAATTCCCATATCTAGTGACACACAGACACAAATTGTGCTGTGAAGACTAAATAATAAACAACCATGAACAAAATGTGCTGAATGCCGTATGCATACATTTCATGCGATTGTCAGTTTATAAAGATCCATAAAGGGTGTTTTGATGACACAGCATATTCTAGTTCATTATGATTAATTGGTATTGTATGGAATAAATGAGTTTCTCTTGATAAAATGCTTTCTATACAAATTTGGTTTAATAGACCATGGCCTTATTAATACGACCTATTGTTTGAGTGTTTGGGTGCTTCTGTAAAGTATTGTGTTTGTGTGAATGCACACTTGTGTATGTGGTGAGAGCATCCATTCACTACTACTTATTACGTATTTAAGGATGTGTTGTATTCTGGATGCATAAAATACTCCACATTTCAATTTAGTGGAAATGGTACATGTTATACATACTATATATTCATGATATGTACCGGCTTGATTATTAAATCCCTGCCACCGACCCACAGTATCGTCTCTCTCTCTCTCTCTCTCATCTAAAGACTGCTGCTGCTGCGCTGGCTTGGATTGACCGCTACATGAAGCCTGTTCACCATCTTTATGTGAACATGTGACTGGTATGTGTCAGTGTGTGAATAAAAGAATAACCACAATAACCTTTTGTGATTAGGGCATTTACTAATGAGGGTCATCTATTATGTGATTAGGGAGAAGGATGCAGCAAAACACACATGCAAAACAAGTATCAATGTGAAGTGTAGTCTTTTCTAGATAATATGTGAGTGTGCATAGAAAGTGCAGAAGCAGAAAAAACAGAGACGACGAGAAGGTTGAGATAATACACTATAGTGAGAGATGCAAAAGAAGAGAACAAGTGAACCAAAGGGAGAATGGGATCAAAAGAGATATTATTGAAAGTATCTTTGAAAGAGACTCAGAGTCAGAGAGAAACACACAGAGGAGATACAGGCTTGGCACATGGTATCATGCTTACCTTAATGGGGATCATTTTGTGGAGCTTCAGTGCCCCCTTCTGGTGAAATTTGGCAAAGCAGCCAACGCAGTAGTATTCTGTACATTCAGCGCACATCTACAGAGCAGAGACACATCTGTATGAAAAATATGTAAAAATGAGTGAAGCTTAAATTGGGCATAGTTTAGACTGGCATATACAGGACCACATGTGTTACAGTGGTTACTATTTACTACAGTAACCAGCAGAACTCTTTCTTTTATCTAAAAGGCAAATATTGTTTCCCTTTCTATAACCTCAGCCTTGCCAAACTTTGACAGGGGAAAAAAATATTGAAATGGATTCTCTGGCAGGACGCTGCAGGATGTGTGTGTGTGTGTGTGTGTGTGTGTGTGTGTGTGTGTGTGTGTGTGTGTGTGTGTGTGTGTGTGTGTGTGTGTGTGTGTGTGTGTGTGTGAGAGAACACATCTTAGGGGAGGTCATTATCATTTCGATCTGCAAGAATCCAGTCTTATTAGTGAGGAAAATCGTTGCATCAGCAGGTTGGGGAGACAGGCCGAGACCAGGTGGATAGAGCACATAGGTGAGGCCAGGAGGAGTGGAGATACCAAATGAGGAGAGAGGATACTAAGGGAGGGAGAACTGGACCAAGGCTTCTTAAAATTCAACAAACAATGAACAGCATTCATTTGGTGCCCTTAATTTGGTATGCAGCCTATTCTTTGCTATGGAACAAAGTTTGGTGTGCAATGTTATGCCAAACTCAGAAAGTAAAGTTATTTTATTAGACATGGTAATAATATTATTTGTATTTATTACTATTCGTACCACTGTTCTCTATATACATGTGGAAGAAGCAAGATAGCAGCTGCAACCCTGCCCTTTAACTGTCCTATAAAGCAGGGCCTCATTTGTACGTTCAGGCTTGAGGATAAAATACAGCCACTCCCCAAGGACGAGGCTGCAAGCGGCGTATCACTGTGCTCTCCTGTGCTATGCAGAGGGAATTAGGTCCCTGTTTGCCAGGTTGATTCTGGAATACAGCGCCGTAGTGGGGCAGCGTGTGCACATGTGGTCAGCACAACGTGTGACCCAAAGTTACAACTTAAAAAAAGCAAAGCCCAAAGATGTTGAGCTTTGAGCACACGTGCATTACTGTGCAAAACGCTTTCCATTATTGCCATCATTATAGGGCACGAGGGCTATCCAAAATGTGTGTATGTCTATGAGTGTTCTATATGTAACTATGGGGCATGGGGGCACGGGGCCTTTCATCAGACAAGTCAGTCCTGTCACCATCAAATGAAGTATGACTAAATTTTAAAATGCACTGCACTTAAAATAACCTATTCAAAAAAGTGGGGTAGAAAAAGAAAACAGCTGATGGCTGCCAGCTCAATCAGTTCAGCCCCTCCCTCTCCTTCATTTCCTCTGTCAATCTCTCTCTCAGCCATTCTTCCCATTCTCTGTCATCGTTTTAGAAGCATCAGTTATTTAGTATTACACTATACTTCACAGTCAGACATAGGATAGGACTTGCACATGAGTCGCTGAGGAATTAAAAGGCGGGGGGTGCTGGAGTGACCGGTCATCAAGCATGCATTACTCATCTCAGTTTGCCACAGTTCATTATACACAGGCACACAGAGCAAGGCATTTCATTTCTCTCCCTTTTCCCCTTGTTCACAGATACAGTTGCAAAGCACAGCCCCCTTTCCTAAACAGTAGTAAATGAAAAGAATAAACAATGGTGCCCTCAGAGGGCCCCAGTATCGATGAATGGATCCAGCTAAACTGTTATCAGTGCAAACACAAACACAGAGATAGACCAACAGATTGGACAGCAGAAGCATGATGAGAGTGTGGCAGGAAGCGGAAAAGAAATATAAACATGGTCAACAATGTAGAGAGAGGAAAAAAAGAGAGAGAGAGAGAGAGAGAGAGAGAGAGAGAGAGAGAGAGAGAAGAATAGAGAAAGAACGAAGAACGAAATCCAAAGAATCAACTCACTCCCTACCTCCCTCCACTCCCCTCCTCCCCCTCCCTCCCTCCCTCCATCCCGCCCTCCATCAGACCAGCAAATAAAGAAATACAGAAAGAATTTTATAGGACTAACTGTGAAACATGAACGATACATTTTTTGACAGACAGGTGGAAAAATAGATTGTGTCTGCTTAACAGTGATAAATATAATTTCCCAAATAAACTGAAAAGCACTTTATGGGAGGTCAGTCCATTAAGAGGTGTCAAAATAACTTGTCAATTAGCGACATTTGATCCTTCAAGAAGGGGAAATTGGAGAACTCTATTAAAGAGCGGCGTGCGTGCGTGCGAGGGTGCGTGCGTGCGTGCGTGCGTGCGTGTTATACCAGTCCTGCAGTCCTGATTTCACACTGTCCACAGACTGTTCCCTTCAACCTAGTTTTCCTAGGTGTCTGTAGACCAGTGGTTGGGGCCTGTGCTGGAGGCAGTGTTGGAGGCGGGGCTAAATGGAAGTTAGTATAGCATTATTAACTCTTACAAGGGGATGCATACACACAGGACTGCTTACAGGGTATAACACCAAAAGACCTGTCCCAGCAGGCATTTTAACGTTGAATCATAAATGAATCAACGTCATATTATGGTTGAACGACCATTGGATTATGTGTTGATTTTGAAAGTTGAATCAACTCTAATGGGGCAACGTTGATTTAACGTTGATTAAACATTGATTAAACGTTGTTTCAATGTTACATCAACGTCACAAAAACAACTGACAATATTTCAACATTAATTTTAAAGTATTTTGTTAACCTTTTACAACAATCAGCATTCAATGTTGTTTCAATGTGGCATCAACCTCACAACAATAACTGACATTATTTCAACCATATTTTAGGGTTGAAGGGTGGTTTAAGGTCGGTTGTGTGCCTGCTGGGGTGAACGTCAGTAGCAGGTCTATCTGATGCAGGTAACCTACAGCTATTTTACCAAATAATTACCTGCCAGTGGTTCATCCTTTAAGACTCGGATCTTCATCTTGCCTGCTGACAACTGTTGTGGAGACAAGGACACACAAATCAGAGGCAACAGGATGTATACGGTCCAGTTCATAACACTCCTTCTCTGGTCTGTACAGTATATTCAACACAGTGAACACACATCTCCAAACTGACAGGTACAGTACATTTTTATTTTACCTTTTGAAGTCTGCCCTCCTTGTTTGGTATGGCATTACTGGTTAAAGAACCATATTGTCCAGATTTCCATCTAAAACCTCCTGAGTGCCTAATATAAAAAACAAGAGTCAAAACAGTTTTTAAAATGAAGGTCATTGAATGTAATCACCAGAAAAAGATGTGGGAATGAGCTAAATGGAACACAGACACTGTTTATATTCTGTACAGTATATACAAAAACAAAAGAATCTTGAATGATACAATATTAAAATGTCTTTACAAGTACATGTACAGAAACTGAAAGAAAATATTTTTCTTGTACTGTATTTCCAAAGCGCTAAAAGTCAGAGTATTTAAGTAACTGTAAAGGAATGAGACAGAATATATATATATTTTTTAAAATCAGTGTTTCAAAAAACGAAGAAAGATTATTATATGGTTCTTGTTGTGTTTTGAAGGTTTGAAACAAAAAGAAAAAGCACAGACACACACCTCCTCATTCACACAAACGTTGCCAACATCTTTTATGCAAATCTTTAATATAATTTCATATTGTGACTCACTCTAAGGACATGAAAGGTTAGAGGAATTATCTCTACTCTAACTTAAATACAGACAGGCACCGATGATGATGCAATCAAGAAAACATGAATAGAAATGTGTGCACGCACACGTGCACGTAAACACAAACTCATGCAGGAGGCTCCCATCAGCTGCAGAAAGAAGTTGAGAAGGGAGCTCATTTAGACACAAGGTATTCATGCTCATGTTGTTGAATTATTTATGATATTTATACTATTGTTATGTCTGCTGTCTTTGAAAGAAGTTTATTTTGGTTTGAGCTGGCAGCCTGTCAAGGCACAAGCAGTCTGACTTTATTTGTGTGTGCGAGTGAGTCTCTGTGTATCTGTGTGTGTGATGGCAAGATTTCCCAAAACTCCTGACAGTGTTGGTGGGTGTCAGGTAATCACCGTGCGCCTTCACCTTAGAAACTGGACTGTCGCTAGGGGAGACAGTTTGGGCACACCCTTGTCAGTGCAGAATGACAGGAAGGGCCCTCAGGACAGGCAACCAGGAGAAGTAGTGTGTGTGTGTGTGTGTGTGTGTGTGTGTGTGTGTGTGTGTGTGTGTGTGTGTGTGTGTGTGTGTGTGTCTTATTATCTAATCAACACAGAAACGTCTTAAGTTATAAATACATATCAATCAGCTATGATAAAAAAATGTTTTGAAATGTTTTTTCATATAATTATAGACACTTTACAACATTTATACACATATAGAGACATTTCAGTCGCACAACCATGAACATACAGTACTTGCTCACATACAGTATGATGAACTGACTGTGAATGTTGCTGGCATAGCATCCCAAAGTTTAATCAGCATTAGGGTCCTAGTTTTAACTAGACAAAGAAAAATTACAGTAAGTGATTTTGTTGAAGTGCAAATTCAGCAGAGACATGCAATCACCTGACATTATCTGTACTGTATACTGTATCTGTGTAGTGTATATATAAATAGATGACTTAGTTTTAAGTTTTTTCACAACTTGAGAATTTTCAAAGGAAACAGAGGTAGGAGCTGTCAGGAAGGACCACAATGTAGTTTTGCCTAAAACCACATCTTGTACCCGTCTAAAGCAGATCAAGCTTGAAAGCGATTGTCCTGCGACTCTACTCAGTCAGCTGGTTTCGTCAACCCATTCTACAGGTGTGTAGAGACAAAAGACAAAACTTCAAATTATTCAAGGAGCTCTGCGATCTATGAGACAAGCAGACACAGAACAACATAGTGGTGCTTGAACAGCTGATATGACTGGGTTGTTCTCTTTTTCATTAGAGATAATAAATATTTGATTTAAACTGGGTTTGATCAATGCATTGCTGCAGCTGTCAAATAAAGAGTAGTACAAGTAAATCTGCACCCTGTCAGGACAGTTATTTGTTCCCTTTTAGTGCCTAATAATACAGTTTACTACTTGGCTGCTCCTCTTCAACTGAGTTCTTCTAGTTTTACACCCCTGACACAATTTCCTCCACTTTTAGTGCACAGAAAGAAACTGAGTAAACTGATGGGAACATGTAATAACAGTATGATTACAGTATCTAGCTGTGAGTGCTTACACTGTTCATCTATAGTCAGCATTAGCAGGGGAAATGAAGAAATTCAAATGTTTTATGCCGACTGTGTAGTCAAGACTGATTAATAATATCATCATTTGAAAACAAAACAACACAGCTCTATAATTTAACAAGGACCTGTGTGAAAAGAAATGTTTAGTTTTCCTCTTTAAACAGAAAAGTCAAAAAATAATTCTATTTTCTTTTGTCCCTTCTTGGCTCAACCTATTATTCACATCATATTCAGGCCACAGTAATTTCCTGTCTGTAACTGAGCCAGTTGAGTGTTTCTTTTACATCCTCATTTTGCCCCCTTCAAAAGGATTGTAATAGCAAGGCTAGGATGTTTGTTTGCTGCACACTGTACATTTGAGTTATGGTGAAATAAATAATTGAGAGACTTTGGATTGCAGCCTCTATTCCCTGGAATTTACTGTACTGCACATTAAGATAAAGTATAGTGAACAGCATATAACAGTACCTCCTATCCCCCTAATTATGAAGATCAAAATCACAGAACATATACAAATTTTAAATCTGTGTGCAAATATCTTCTCAAGTATGAAGCTTATGAGTTAATATGCTGGCATTTAGTTTTAGGGGTGCTGTCTTTTCAGGCTCCTCTTCAACAGGTGTAATGTATATTCACCTGGGTCTAGAGATTGGCTTGGTCTGTTGAAAACATTCAAGTTCTTGCCTGTGATGAAGCGCTGTGTGGAGTTGGCAGCACAGTTTAGATAAATTGCCAGACAAAGGGTTTCTGTAAAGTTTCTGTAAAACCTCTTCTATCATTAAAGATGATATGTGCTCCAGTCTTCTGTTGTTTGTTTGTTGTTGTTGATGGATTTATAATTCTGTAAGATCGTAACCTCAGTATGCAACATATCTTGAGTTTATGTACTGTAATTTGGCACTATAACTGTACCAACTTCCACCCAACTTAGCTCAACTAAACTCAACTGAATTGAACTGAACTGAATTTTATCACGTTAAACCATCTCAATGACGTTGCCAAATGTTTGTGCAGTGAATTATAACTATTTTATTCCTCTTTTCAGTAATTCACAATGGCTCCAATGGCTCTCTGGATCTTACATTGTTTTATGCATTTAAACAATAAATGCAATTTTTATGAATAAAGCCCAAGGCTAAAATCAGTACTAGTCATTCATTGTCGATGGCTGTGAAACACTTTCCAAGACCATTGCTCAATTTTAATTTTGGTGAGCTGATTTAAAAGGTGCTATGTTTAACAGTGTTTCATGTATCTACATGGAAATACAAAGAAATAAAGAATAATTTTCAAGAAACACTGGACTGAAATCTGTGTTTGTACTCTTCAGGTCAGGTTTTAAAGCAAAGCCCTTTCGCTGAATGACATAAACAAAACTTCTGGTCAAAAGAAAATTGTCAGCACCGAAATTGAGTCTTTTAACTTATATGACACCTATAGTTAAAAAAAACAGTAGCTGTGTGAAGTGTTTAAAACACATACAATACAAGTATGTTTATTTATGGAAGACTACAAAGTACACAGTCAGCCATGCATGCAGATTGTTGTATCTTGGGCCTGGTGGAGCAGTAAACACAGCAGTTTTTCAAAGTGACAGGAAACACTGCGTTTATTTGCTTATCATTTGCAGAGGCTGGACACGATGGCCCACTCATCTTGATATATAGGCTGTTAATTAGAGCTAGGAGTCAAGAGAGACACAAAGCAACATTTATATACAAGGTAACACACACGAAAAACACAATTGTTCTTAATAGTACACTCATCTAGCGACAAATATAAAAAATCTAAACTGCCTTTTGTTTGTGATTATGCATCTACTATTACTATTTGAAGGACTGTGTGGTGTAATATATGTAATCTGTTCTCCCTAAAGCTGTCACTGACTTATGTACTCATATATTATAATATACACCACCATCGCACCATTGTCTGCTATTTTGCATGGAGCACAAAACACTCAGGTGATAATAAAATGCAATGGAATGAGATAAACTGGGAAGGGAGGATAAAACAATCACATTAATAGCCCATGTTTGTTTTCATCCTGTGAATTAAATCACTGCTCACACACAGGCTGGGATGCCCTATAATCTGGATTTGTTGGATAATGGTCACAGTAACAAGCCAGGTACAAACAGTGGTGAGGGAACATCAATGCTGATTTATGTGTAAGTGAGTGAGCTATCCAATCTATTTAGAAATGATCTGAAGATGTAAATGTGAAGCGTTTTGATTATTAATAGTAATTTACACAAAGATAAAATCAGACAGACTTCATTAACAAGCACAGACACACACATGCACGCAATAGAGTCTGACTTGCTTATTTTACCAGATTGCCTGATTTCCCATGTAGATAAATTGCAGCCTGCTTTCATCCTGTGTTAATGCCAATCCTAACTCGTAAGCTTATGGTTGCTTTTTAGAAACCCCTGTCACTCCCTTCTGCTTCTGGCCTCTGTATTTTTTTAATCTCTTTGTCTCTATTTAGACCCACTCACTGCCTGTGGGCTGTGAACTGAGCCTTCTGGATATTAGAGTATTTGTTTTGGGTATCTTGGTTATCTGTTCATTTGTTCTATAAATTAAATTATGTTTTAAGAGATTAGATGACCTGAAAACCTGTACGACTATTTTGTAGACAAGAGCTCTCTGAATGATCTGACCTTTGTCAATCAGTACAGAACTGTATATTGTATGCAAAGTGTGTGACTATGCCACATTGTCCATGTTACTGCTGTTGCAATTGTTTCTCAGAAACCAGTTTAATGTTACCCAAAGAAGATGCATAAAGAGACCTATTTCCTCACATACATCTATTTGGCTAGCTACAGTAAGTGATAGTAGTGCTATATGAAACTACAGTACATTATAAGTTCAAATGGACATGAGTGGATTTCAGTCAAGTTCTGAAATGAAAGCACCTGAACAAAATTTAGATGACCACAGCAAAGTATATATCTGAGATTTCAGTTTTTAATGTACTCCTAGAAAGGTTTTTACTTTGGGTAGTTGAGTGTAAACTAACAGGAAAGGAAATTATTTTTAAATTTTTTTTTTCAAATTCATAAAACATACAAAATATCAAAAGGGTTGAATACATATTATACTGATACTGAATTGTGAGTGTAAATAGCTTTTCTTTGCAAAAGTGCACCAAAGGAATGTCTTGTGACCTTCTTCCTGTACTTAACTGACAATCAATGTACTGTATAAAAATGTGAATCCTATTGAAAATAGCATTAACTACAGTATAGGCCCAGACAAATGTTTGCAAAGTAGATTCGTAGTTTTCATAATAAGCTTAAAAATAAGAAAAAGAGAGACCAAAATGGGAATTACAGGTAGGATTTGGATAAATACTGGCCATGGGTCATTACTTATTATTTATTTATGTGTATTACCTTTGTATTTTTATTTTTACACATTTAAATGTCCTTTCATTATTGACTTTTATAGAGATTCCAAAGAAGGGAAAACATGAGACAAATAGTCAGAGTCAAGTGTCTGTAGGGCTCCGCTAACCTTCAGCATAGTCTACTATACGAGCATCTACTGCATAAGTGGCTGCTCCCTCTTAGCTCCTACATCGACCCTTCCTTGACCTTTTAGAAGAAAAGAAAAATCATTGACCTCTTCTGTCGTATTTAGCATCCTCCTCCATCTATCTCTATTACTTTGTGCCTATACTTTCTGGGCTCCTTTGCATCTGTTGTAATCGTTTTCCTACCTTCTCTGCCTTACTGCTCCCCTGCTCTGGTTCCTGAGTATTTATCTGTGACAGTCTAGCCTTGATGGTTTTGTACGTCTATATGTTAAGCCTGTTATCTTCCAGATCAGTGTTTTCATTCCACACTCCTTCTTGCTTGTATAGAGTTTCTGTCAGCAGACCCCATCTCCTTTGAATTCCCCTTGCTCTCTTTTTGTTGTCACTGATCCTTCTTGTTACCTGCTATAATTCCCAGCCTCCCTCGGTCTCTTTTAATCTGTCCTTCTATTTCTATATACATACTATTATTTAATTGTTGTCCCTTGTGTGACTGCCAACATGTTAGATGTTGATATAATCCTCACATTTGTCACATGCAGTAGCTTGATGAACTTTCTTTGCCAAGAAGGGATCACTATTTTTCTCTACCTGTGTGTGGATGTTAGAGGTGGTCATAACTGTTTAGTTCGCAGAATTCAAGTATTCTGCATTTTTTGTTACTACTGATTGCAGTCTCTACTCACTCTTCTATAAATCTCAGACTCACCCTCTTTCCTTCTTTTCTTTTCTCCTCTCTTTCAATTGTAACAGTTTTTCCTCCATCTCATTTCTTTCCTCAGCCAGGGTCACAGTACGCATCTGCAGTTCCTGTAGATTCCTGTGGAAACATATACATATACTCATACATATGCAATTCACCAACAACAATCAATCAGACAAATTATCAATGTAGTCAGATTAGACAGCCAGGCCTTTTAAAATATTTTAAATGTATCTGCTGCACTGGCCTGCTTCCTGACGCTACAGTACAACTAATCCATACTTTAATCAATTAGTCAGTGGATCAAGGTACCACCAAGTCAGATATCAATTCAGTTCATTACCGGATGGCAAATGAGAAACTACAGTAGAGGCTGAGCATTATGAAGAACACAAATGCACTACACTAAAAACTTTTAGAATCTAGGTCACAAGGTTTATTACATGTGAAATTCCATTTTATGAAATGCCCATTCTCTGGGCAAAATTTGAATGGGAACAAATAGAAATGGTATAGTGGTCACGTTACCCTAATGGGCTTCTCCCAAATGGCTTAGATCACATCGTAGATCCTATCTCATCTTACCTGACATTGAGCTTCACAGATTTCGCCTTGTTGTTAGGAAGCACCACAAAGTCATTTAAATTCATGTCTCTTTTTTCTGATGGCTCGAGTATTCCTCTTGTGTCTGTTGCTAGGCTTTTCACCAAGATTCTCTTCTGCAAGGAAAAAAAAACAGTAATGCAGCTGGGCTCAGGCTAAATTATGAACACTGCTGCTGCAAACGAGTAAAACAGCAGGAACGGTTTTGCTCAGGTGTATAAGACATAAGTCAAACAAGTAGACATGTTAGTTTAAGTTTAATTTAAGTGTCTTATATATTTGTCAGATATGTAGTAAAAGTAGTCAGTAAGTTAGACACAATACAGCACGTCGCATGAAACCTTTAAAATGTAACGCGGCAGCTGCTGGGACTTCTTGACAACAGTGTCTGGTAGCGTAAACGCGAAGCTAACGTTACTGTTAGCAACAGTACAATGTAGTGGCTCCGCTGAATAACTCACCTTAATGTGTCCGAGCCTCCCTGATACGTAACAGCTCAGTCTTTCACCTGTTTTACCTGTGCGTATGTGATTGGCATGACATTAAAATGAACTTTATAATAAGTTACGGTTTGTACGTCAACCTCTGAGGAATGTGTCAGCGGCGCGCTCCCTGCGCCGAGGATTTGTATTGGCCGCGTTACCGCGGCAACGGCTCCTTCTCTCGCGATACTACCTCAGCTGCCGTGATTTGTTTATTTGTTAGCTTTGTTATGTAGCCTGTTTGTTGACATGAAAGTTTACCTTCCTGAATTAATTGAATAATAGCTAAGGTTTTCTAAGAATTATGATAGCATGCCTTCCCCATAGCCTTGGGTCTCATGCCCATTGGGAATTTCCTTCTAATTAAAGCTTTGCAGAGTTAAGATAAACGTTATAACTCAGATCGATGACTTTATGATGACTTTATTTACTGTAGATCTTTTATGTTTACAAGCCTTAGAGATCAAAAGCAAATAATAAATAGACAACCTAGGATATTGCGTATGTGTCCTTGAAAGACAATGAGAATCTATTTGTAAAAGCCCTCTTCAGTTATCTCTATAATATAGGAGCTATAGCTTGTAACCAAATAGGGACAGACACCAAAGATCAAATCAGAGACAGTGGATGTCCTTCATGGCTAATCAAAGAATTAGATTTGCAGCTGCATTTTTGGATAAATTCCCTTAATTGTTTTGAGGTTTGATTGTGCATGCAGTAGGATGTGGCAGTAGTGGACACTAGAGATTGCAATGGGCTTCAGGAACCGGTTGAGAACTTGAGGAATAAAAAATATTAAAAGTGTGGTGCCATAGTGGCAACAGGGAGCATGATGTGTACACACAGCAGATCACCCCTGAAGAAGCATGACATGTATACATTACGAATGGATTCACACATTATCATAGCAACTTACTATAATTATTATTATTATTATTATTATTATTAGCCTTTATGTTATTGTATGTTACAGTCATTGAAATTTTATTTAGGCATACAGTAAGTCTGTCTGTCTGTCTGTCTGTCTGTCTGTCTGTCTGTCTGTCTGTCTGTCTGTCTGTCTGTCTGTCTGTCTGTATCAGAACAGTGCAGCTAGTCAGTCATCCATCGGACCCCCATGACCAAAGACACTTTTTAAAGCTATTGCAAAAACACTCTTCTATTGCGAGCCATGTCCCTATCTTTACTAGCTGTTTTTTCTAGGTCTCGATCTTACCATACCAGCCTCCCAACAAAACCACCAGACAATTATGGCTCAGCATTCCTAAATCCTGCTTTCTTACTCTCTTCTCTTTCTGTCAGCCTTTCTCCCACTTTCCCTACATTGTTGGCGTATGACCTATTGCTCCTGTCATCAGGGGAGTGTGGGTGCATGACTTATTGAGCGTGCCCGTGTGTATGTGTGGCTGTGGATGGTCATTTAGGGCCGTGACCCCCCAGCTGGATTCTGTCTCTGCTGCTAAAAAGTGACTCTGTACCCGCACCCCCACCCCCCTTGCTCCCTCGCAGCTCTGCCTGCATAGACAGCAGGGCATGCGGTGGCATACCAATGAGCAGACGGGTGAGAAGAAAAGCAGGGGATGAAGAAGTAAGAGTTGGAAAGAGGAATATAGAAGCGAAGGGCGGGGTTGGGAGGGGGCATGGCGAGGGGCCAGAAGGCACATGGAACAGCAAAAGCAAAGTGAAAAACAAGAATAAGCAACAGAATGCATGAAAGGAGGGACAGAACAGCAGAGCAGTTGCAGGAAAAGGACAAGCATTGCGCTGTGAAATGTCAGGGCTATTTAATTCATTAGGAGGCAATGATTATGGCGCTGTACTGAATGTCATCTGCCGGGTTAAACCCTCCTCGACAGCCTCATGCTGGATATATATTGACTGTTTGGCAATGGCTGGAAACCTTTTAGTGATGACAGAGAGGCAGCAATAAGGACAGAGGGAAATAGGAGAAAGCAGGCAGGCAGCCAGAATCAACACATTTCTTTATGACGCCTGGTATGCACAGGAGGGTTCTAGATAAACCTGGCAGCATTGACGAAATAATGGGAAAATTGTTAAATAACCTTGAAAAGGGTTATTGGGAGCTTTTTCATCCATCCACCTCTTTATTCTGATTCAGAGTCACCGGGGGATAGAGACTATCCCTGCATGTGCAAACCACAGGGAAGCATGTCACCAGTCCATCATAGGATTAGCACCAGGCAGACGCATTTATGCAAGCAATTTTAATCTTCTAGTTCACCTGATCTTCACCTCTAGAAGGATGGGAGGAATATTAACAGAGAAACAGCCCGGGACTTTCTCATTTTGTCTGTCAGGCAGTGGTAACCACTAAGCCTGCGCTGCCCCCTCTGAAAATGAATGGTAAAGGAATCATTTAGCCCTGCTCAAATTGGATCCTGACCTGAATTTATCTCACCAAGTCAAACTAAATTACTCTGCATTAAAAAGAATGTGAATGATGTATTAATTGAAGTCAACCTTCCAAAATTAACCTTCAGTTAAATGAAACATTATAAGAAATTAGTGATGCTGGCAAGTCAAATCATTCTATCAACACTGTCCTGCTACTGTACAATAGGTCCTGGAATCTTTTATTCTCCTTTTAGGTCGTAATTGTATTTTAAATAAACATGTACAATGATTCAGTGCACTAAATAATGTTCAGTAAGTCCATGATTATTGAATCATTCTTACTTGATAATTTTAAGAATTGCGGCAAAAAACGGATGGTTTTAGACTCTTTTAATATCAGGTGTAAAGTCCTGTATTAAAAAGTCCTGTAAAAAAATAAAGTCCTGTACAAACAAAATTCTTCTTCTGCTGTTCTCACTCCTGAAAAGCCACTCTCAGACCAGAACTGCGAGAAGAGGTACTCAGTGTAGATGCCTTGGATGTGAGTTAGATGATGAAGAGGAAGAGAAAAAGAAAGGGAACAGAGATTGAGGGTTGGTTCCTTTACTATAAGCCACAGTGGGACATGGAACATGAACAGGAATACTTGTCCAGGTACTTGACACCATGAAGAGCATCCAGTATACCAACTCCCCTAACGATGTCTTCATTCATGCCTAACTCCATGCTGAGAGTCTCACAGGGCGAGCAAGTGAGTAGCTAACTCTCTGGACTGAAAGACAGATAGGAAATTAGAGAGGAAGAGCAAAATTGGAGTGGGAGGGAATAGGTGATAAAGAGAGCTGAGGTGCGAGCGAAATAGAGAACAGAGCAGGCAGGATATCAAGGTGTCAGGAACTGATGGCAAGTCAGTCAGTGGGTGTCACAGCGAACGAGACAGAGAGGTAATGAGAGCTCTGGAGAGCGGACGAGATGCCAGAGGGGCTGGATGCAAAGGCCAAGCAAAAAGGTGAGGGGTTATGGGATGGAGGAGGAGGGTGGTGGGAGGGGGTGAGGGAGAAATGAATGCGGAAGAGGGGGGAGGAGCGCTCGGGAGCACATGCAAGGGCCTCTTCATCGCGTGGAGCACCTCGTGGTGGTGCTCGTGTCGCCCGTGTCGCGCCTCTTGACCCGCACATCCGTCCAAACCCGGACGAGGCGTGCGAGTTATACAGATGAGGAAAAACATCTGGTTCGAAGCATCCAGTCAAAAAGTCACAAGGAGCCTCTACTTTTAATCACGGTGGGACAAAGCGGATGTGCAGCACCGTACGTGGATGCGGTGAATCCCAAGCATCCGTCGGGCAGCGGTGAATTGCAAAATGAGGCTTGTGCGGATGCTTTGACAGCAACACTGTCTCGCTTGTTAAAGCTGTGTTGAAACACAATTATGTGTCATTCCTTTTTTCTCTATTTCACCCCCATTCTATTATACCCAGTTCTAGGAAAGGTAGCGCGTGTGACAGTAACTGCTGCTGGAAATCTGGGTCAGACATGACATTTAATAACCTGGGAACAAGCTGATACTGTTTGATCACATCAGCCTATTGTTCTGCTGTGGATTATAGAGACAAATGGTGGCATGAACAAGACTTAGAATAGACACTTTTTTTCATCCTCCAGTGTTTCCAATTGTAAAACAACGTGCGTGGGAGCACAGGTAAAAGAAAACTCCAATGCTTTGCTTGATCACTCCTGCGCAGACACACACGAGCGCAGACACACACGAGCGCAGACACACACGAGCGCAGACACACCATCAAACCGGCAACACGCACCCACTGTGCCACCTAGAGGACCCGGCCCGGATTTATTCCACACGCACTGATGAGACAGCGGAGCGGAAGGGGTCACAACGCACGTCCTAAGCTCACACTCCTCTGCGACTGTGATTTGTGCCATTCATCACAAACAATATGCTGTTAATTTCCCATTAGTACATTTCCAAAGCTAAGTGCAACAGAAAAAAGAACCCGGGCACCTGAGTGGCAGTGAGTCAGTCGTCGACGTGTCCTGTTTGTGACTGGGTTTGTTCAACCTTTGCACCTGTCACTTCCTGTTTCTCACACAGACATTCAGTCACTGCAAGTAGAGAAAAGCTAAAGTTCTGCAAATACATGATTAGTATCTGGAACCGATGGAGCGTTATCACAGACTGTCCCCCTGAAAAAACACCCTGTTCTCCACCGCAAGAGGAAGCTGCTGCCACAGCTTCAGATTGATGACCTGCACATTACAGCCGTGACCCTGGTAGAATTAGAAAGGAAAAGAAAATGGATTCACCATCCTCACTGAAGCTGAATCCTCACCGCCACCGCCTCCATTACAGCCACCGTCATCTGAGGACAAATACACAGGCAGCCCTTTAGACCAACTCCAGTTCACTGAACTGGTTTGGGCTGCAGCCGCTATAATCCTAGATGTCCGGCCACACAATCAGAAAGAAGGAAACAAAAAGACACCTGGAGGCTCAGATCAAACTACACTGAAAAAGCCTAGAAGGTGGAGAAATCCAACACTCCTCAGAGAGAAGGTGAATTAATTCGTGCATATTTTTCAACACCAACTAAATCTTCGCCGTTGTGGAGATGCGCACGCAAGCAGCAGACTGCAGTCAGCGGAAGATCGCCCCTCGCCAGCTCTCCCCCTCCTCTGCCACGTTAAATGCTCAGGCATTAGCTGCTGCATTGTGGTGGAAAATGGAATTTAATTAGCTTTGTTGAACTGTGTTCACTTATCCAGCCCCCAACAGTAAACAATCCTGATTTTAGCTAATCGGCCCTGTATCACCCCACACCACCTGCCAGAGCTGATTATTTATGGACTGATGGGCAGACATGCAAAAACGCAGAGAGCCTGATTGGCTGTGGCTTTGCTTTTCATCATATATAATCACTGTCATAACACACACACATATACATACCTACTGTACGGCGCATACATGCATACACTTGGGGTGGACGGTTTCTGTCATCGCAGCACTTTCCCAAACAGGCTCTGATTAAACAGCGGCTTAGAGCGCTTTAATTTCATGGAAGAACAGACAGCAAGAGAGGCAGCGATGAGGAGAGATGGAGAGAGAGAGGAAGAAAGTGGGCGAGAGAGAGAGAGAGAGAGAGAGAGAGAGAGAGAGCGGGGGCAACAGATGCATGGACAGGAAGGGAGAAAAGGAGCTGAAGGCAGAGCTGACTGATAGAAACACAGAGAATGAAACAAGCAGCCGTCAGAGTAAATTGAAAGATGGATGGAAGATGAGGCAGAATGAGTGGGGCTAAAAGTAAAGAGGGGGATTATTTAACCGAAGGAAGGCTGCGATGATAGACAGGATGTGAAGGAGGGAGAGAGGACGTGGATGACTGGAAAGAAGACAGAAAAGGGGAAGAAAGTGAACGATGAACTGTATGAGAGCGATCCGAATGCACGTCCAGAATTTCAAACCCGTCCAACAGGAGGCAGGTGGAAGTTGGACAAGACACACACTGCAGGCAGGAGGAGGGCTTCAATATTTTACTCGCATAAATAGTTTAAATCCCTGCTAAAAATCTGTGAATGCTGCGTATTTGCGATTTGTCTTATACGTTCCGTCACACAACGCGCCCGCTGCTTTTATCTCGGCCCCTGCTCGCACACACACACACACACACACACACACACACACACACACACACACACACACACACACACACACACACACACACACAGCCCATAAAATTTTCACGACGCACACATGCTTCCAGTTAGAGGTTGAATGGGAAGGGGAGGGAGATTATTAGAGGAAATCAGCCACGGGGATGTGACCACGGGGCCAAACTGTCACAGCACATTCTGAGTCAACACACAAGTGAGCGAGCGTGTGGGGGGAGAGCTAAGTGTGTGTGTGTGTGTGTGTGTGTGTGTGTGTGTGTGTGTGTGTGTGTGTGTGTGTGTGTGTGTGTGTGTGTGTGTGTGTGTGTGTGTGTGTGTTTCCCACTCTCACACATGCAGCTCTGTAGATGTCCTCACCTAATTGGTTCTGGCTGAGTTTTTAGCATTCTGAAAAGACAGTAAAGGCCATACATTCACGCACACTCACACCAAGCATAGGGTTTAAAATGCAGGAGGGGGCTTAAAATATATAAGCGCTCACAAATCCATTTGCTTTGAAGAGCTCAGCGTGGCCTTAAGGAGAACGATGCAGTGTCTAGCTATGGTACCAGAATAGTAATAATATATGAATATTAATGCTACACTCTCCGCTCCTATAGACGCCACAGGACCTTTACGGCTGCATGTTTCACGGTGAACTGCATTACATGACACGTGTGCTTAAGCCTCGACGCGGTGCAGGTACAGTCTACATCACGTTACCATAGCGTTGCATGGGTTCACAATAACCATCAACAGGCTGCTGTGTAATCGCCCCCGTCTCCATTCACGACTTCTCCTCCATTCATCTCGCTGCCGCCCTGGTTTTTCTCGTTGTTTTTCCTGCTGTTTATCTACAATTTCTTTCCCGTCTCTCTCTGTCTAACCTCTGCACCTCCTTTATCTTTTTAACTACCCTCGTCTTCCTTCATCCCTCGGTTCCTCTTTATTTCCTCCCTCATCGTCCGTCCCTTCCTCTTTTCTTGCTCATCCAGTCTACGCCCTCCCTGACCTCACTTCCCTTCATCTTCCAGGTCCTCGCCCCTTCGTCTTCCTAAATTGGACAGACTGGGGGAGATAAAGTGGTGAGGAAGCCTGTTTTGACTAGTGAGGGCATCGGTATTTACAACCAACGCCTGCGTGAACCTGCTGATCAGCAGCTGCTGTAGCCCAGGAAAGCAGCACTCAGTGTCAAAGTCAATTTATTGCCCTACACCTTCTCAATATTAAGACTGTTTAAAACTGCTACTAAGCATTCTGATAGCATGCGTCTTCCTGCTCTAAGTCAAATGTTCCCCTCGCATTGATTTAACCCACACACGCACACATAGACAATTATGCCCACAATCTGCTTGAGCCATGCTCCCTTGGACATACAGTAGCTGTACAGCAAGCTGATGGATGGTTTTCATCAGAGTCGTGTCTTTTGGATGCAGCACTGCTCTGATTTATGATACTAAGCACGTGGTGTTAATGGAAAGGTGCTGGTTGTTTGTATTTTGAGTCTCCTTAGACCAACGTCAGTACAAAATATATAGTTACAAAGTACTGAGAGCAGTATTTGGAGTTTTTACATCGGTCTGCTGCATCTACTTATGGGATTATTATTGGGGACTGGGACGTTATTTTGTTATTGGCCATTTTCCAAGGTATTCACTGAATTGAGTTCTGCTTTGTATAACTTAAGTTAATCATTTCACAGCTGGGAAGCTGTCAGTTTGCATTTGTTTTGTTTTTCACATCAATACAGTAGGTATGATTTAATTAATATAGACGGCTGATGTATAAATGAGCTATGCATTATATACAGTACCTAAGTTTCAAAGATAATGACAATGGCATATACAGTAATCACAGCTGACGCTGCTTATGGTGCAGTGGCTGGCACTGTCGCCTCACAGCAAGGAGGGCGTCAATCCCTCGGGATCCCTGGGTTCTCTTCGGGTTCTCCGGCCTCCTCCCACGGTCCAAAGACATGTGGTTAAGTTGACTGGCTACTTGCCCGTAGGTGTGAGTGTGTGGGTGAGTGGTTGTGAGTGGTGGACCTGCCCTTAGCCTGTTGGGACAGACTCCAGCACCCCCCACGACCCCCCACGGGATTCAGCAGTAGAAAATGGATGCTTACATGCTGATTAAGTTATATTGATGAAACATAAAGAAGCAACACAGAAGTGTCCAGGATGCAGCTAAAAAGCTAACATAGTGATAGAAACCTAAATGTATTAGAGTTCATGCAGTATAATATATAATAAAGTAGAGAGTCATGCGGTAGCAGGCTTTATTGTCCAAAGAAATAAATGCCATAGACAGTTATTATGAATTGTCTTTCATTCAGGTAAACATAGGAGAGAGCCTAGTGTCTCTCATTCTCTCTGAAATTAGGTTTATAATTCTGGACCTGCAGCATCTGAAACATGGAAGAAAAAAACGAACTTTGGGTTTGGAGTGTTGTGTTGTGACATCTGTTCAATGCATGAGTTGGTGCAGTGCATCCCGACCGTATACGTATCTGAGTCATAACACCCGCTCTCAGTAAATTAGCCGGTAATTACAGGGGAGAGAATGCGGGAGTGTGTGCGGCAGCAAAGCAAAACCTGAGGGGTGAAATACTGTACAGCTGAGACGTGCGTGGGAGGATCGTGTGTGTGTGTGTGTGTGTGTGTGTGTGTGTGTGTGTGTGTGTGTGTGTGTGTGTGTGTGTGTGTGTGTGTGTGCGCGCGCGCACGTTATTAATCTGTATGACAATATATCTTATTTGTGGTGGACGCCAGAATTAACCAGGCAATACCAAGATGAAAACTAAATTAGATGACAAATGTAAATTTGATTTATGGTAATTATGCTGCAATCAGGCAGCCGGAGCTGCAATGTGCATGCGGACCCAGAATAATTCACCTGCTTCCAAACTCATACATACAAATGAAGCTATCTTAAAAGAAGAGCATATGAATACTACCATGCATTATTCAAACACACAAGGCAATATAACAAACCCAGGCATTTGAGGCCAATTAAAGTATGAAACATGCGTTTACGTGTGCGCATGCATATAGATGTGCAATACACTGGGCACTTGTAACAGCTAGAACATCTACAATAACTTAAAAAACACAAATTACTGTAATTCTTCAAAGGCTGGAACCGCAGTTTAGAGTCACTAATTATGTTAACTCCTGCGTGATATACAGACTCATATACAGTACGATCATAAAGATTTATGAAGCCACTACAATGCATGAATACGAGTGGGGCGGGTGCACGTGTGAGACTTGAACGCCACCG
The DNA here is from genome assembly GCF_900634795.4 of Betta splendens. NCBI lineage: Eukaryota > Metazoa > Chordata > Actinopteri > Anabantiformes > Osphronemidae > Betta > Betta splendens. Next base: position 12,188,811 of record NC_040893.2, read on the forward strand.
TAAGCCAACAAAATAATGGAGGCAATGAAATTAGAATAAACTTTAAAAAGGTAAGTTATTTCATGCACACACGCAGATAAGAGACACGTAGACTGTAGCCGGGCACTTTCATCAGAGAGTTTGTTTCATTTCCTCTATCATGGGCTGGGGCTTTATTCATCTTCATAAGAAAGCAGAGGAAGAGCAGTCAGCTCCTAATAGCGCGCTGATTTACATGATGAGTGTTTAGCCCCATAGAGAAACTCCTGGGAGCACACACACACACACACACACACACACACACACACACACACACACACACACACACACACACACACGGAGGACCGTAATTTGTTTTCCTATTGCTAAAGCAAAGACGCCGGCACACAAACGCACAGTCTCACACAAATCTATACTCGGGCTCGCGCTCATGAACAGGAGCAACAAGGCGAGCCCTGCTATAAACAGATGAGTTAGCAATCAGGCACTACTTTGCTTGTTTAGCGTGTAACTCAATTTGAAATGCTAACACTGCCATAGGCTCAGGGGCATGAAGCGGCATCAGCCCACTTCCTCGCAATTTAACTCCACTCTTTCAGCGCGGAGCAGTTGTGCAGTGGCCCCATGTTTTAAACAGTGGATGAAATTAATTGGGAATTTTTGCCACACATCATTTGCACGCTGGACCTACTTTGAATTGCAGATACAAAAGAAGAGGGGAGACAGACGTGATGTTCTGCAGCATATTTAAGTGAGTGTTAAGTGTGCTTGAGGATGTTATTTCTTTCAGCTTATCTGATGTGTGTGTGTGTGGGGGGGGGGGGTTGTATGTTGTAGAGCTTACATTAATGCTAATGACCTCTATCTCCATCATTAGAATCCATCAACAGTTAGAGACGCGGTGGCTCTGGGAGGCGTGATAATGACAAGCGCGAGGGGGAGGAAACTAATCATTAAATTGATCATGTGTGTTAATATGCACACGCCCCATACAATTATACATGCAGGCGTCACTCCTACAGCGCAAACACAATCACATGCAAGGATTTAACATATATATAGAGCAGCAGCTTAGAAGACACTATTAAGATACATAAATAACCACAAAAGTATTGGACCGAACGTGGAAATATGATAATGATAAAAAGAGCCACTCACACATGGCTCCTCAATTACTGTAAGAAAGATGAGGAGAGGTTTTTCTGAAACAACCATTCTAGAATACGAGCAGTAATGATGCTGAAGTTTCCCATAAAACACCGTTTCAGGTTAAAACCCAGCTGCTAATTCATCTTAAATAGATTTGACATGATGAAAAAAGTAAAAGTTACAAAGAAACAAATCTAAGGAATCACAGTGATGAAGCGAGGAGAAGCCTCGTTTCATCAAGTGTCTATGAGAAGCACAGAGTGGATGGAAGAACATAAAAACACAGATACTAACACATTATACAAGTTACCGAACTTAGAACAGAGGCTGGAAATTTGACTCCACGATCAGATGCCAGGAAAATTCTTCCTCTTCGCAAAAGTTTCTTCAAAGAGTCGGTATGATATCGCTTCATCAAAAACGATATTCATAAGAAAATATTTTACTAATTACTGCCAATCACTGGCTCGTGCTGTTTGAGCAATTTACTTGCAGAAGCTGCAGGATCTTGTTCTTGGGTCATAGGAATTTCGATTAAGCCGAGTGAAGTTCTGCAGGACTGACAGCTTCACGTTCATGTTTGCTGGCTGTCGACGATAACAGGTGGAGCTCACAGCGAGGGCGCTAATTAAAATCAAAATCAACCTGGCTGCTTGTAATTGCTTTGCCACCTCCACATTGTGGGTGCGCACGCGTTATTGTGCGAAGCCGCTGCTAAATTTTGCATTTCACAGGCTGCTTTGGTTATTAGACGTGTTCCCAGCGATCGCTCTCGTCTCGTCTTCTTCGTTATCGTTGCACGTGATCTGCGCGGCTGTGCAAAAACACAGGCAGTAACTGCTCTCACCTCTCACTGTGCGGTTGTGTGTCACAGGGCAGCGTCTTATTTCTCCAGTGGATACCGGAGTACTTTGTGTTGCAGCAGAGATTAGACCGGGAGCCCAGACCCATCAATATCCATGACTCGTGTATTGCTCGCAAACACGTACACACACAGTGATGGAGTGAGCGGAACAGGGCTGACGCTCTCATTCACCGGTGAATAGCTGCTGTGATGGACTGAGGCTATTTAGACATACACACACTCAGCTGGTGATGGAGTGAGGCTATTCCCTCTCCTCACCTCATGCCCAGCAGCTGGCTGTCAGCCCAGCCTAGACTTGCCAGTTGGGCCCTCCACCAAATCACCCCCACACACACACTTTTCAGACGAGCTCAGTACAGTACACACACACACACACACACACGCACACACACACACACCCAGCATTGATTCCAAACACTCACGCCTGGATGGCAGTTTCCCTCTAGTTCCCACTTCTCAGGTGTTTTCAAAACTCAGTTATTCCTTCACAACGCGAAGCCCTTGTCCTTGGGACTACACAGACATCTAAATTCTCCCGCCGGCCCACACCTTCCATTATCATTATCCTCCTGAAACAGTTAGACTCTACATTAATATTACATTACTCCTCTGATTTCTTACGTTTTTATGCTCATGTAATGATAATTTGTGGTCTCAGGTTATACTGATTAAATAAAAAGGCTCGTTCCCTACAGCCCAACATGGCTTATTTTATTTTACATTTTCAGCTGTGAGAAGCATCAGCCTGTATTAACTGCTCATTCACTGTCACTGTCCTACACCACAGTACAATAAACAACAAGACTGCTGAGCAGTTATTATATGATTATTAATATCACAATATACCTGTGTCCCATAGAGTTGGTAATGTTGTTTTATTTTCCACAAACATTCCCCATATTTCGAAAACCACTTATTGAAACAATTTATTTCCTCATCCCTGATACAGCAGGTTCCTGCAGCTGGGTTTTCATAATAATATAATATTCATAATAATTTATAGTTACTTTTTAGTACCATGTTTCTACCAATGCCTATAAACTGGACACATGGAGAATATCACTACTGTATACTTGTTATTGTAGCTAGTAATGTAATGTCTGTTTATTAACAATTGTTATCATAAATAATATAGGAGACATTTACAGAAATGCATGGAAAATAGAGGACAGTGAAATAAAATGTTTGATTGTTGCTTTCATGACAATGCATTTTTTAGAGGAGCATTTCAGCGTCTGATTGATGAGCTCCACAAAGTCGTAACGCAGTTGAACGGTCACGGTCATAAATGCCTTTTCATTATGTTACAGGAATAGACAATGATGTTTATTCCAGCAGTAAATGTCATTTTGATGGGAATCTTGGGCAGATGTTAAAGAGACTCCGATCTTAAAGGTTAGATTTGCTTTATTAACTCCTGCTCCCAAAGGTCAAGACAGAACCTTCATGCTAGAAAAGAACTAGCCCAGGTTTTATGGAGCGCGGCCCATAATGGCTACCAACGTCATAGGTTAAGACTTAAGCGTTGTGCACGTGTCTATGTGTGTGGGTGAATGTTAGAGGTGAGCCCAGGGTGATCCTATCCACTGACAACAGGCAACCATTTAGGAATGAAGGGGTGACATCGTTAGTAGTTAGTGCATAGTTAATGTATATGATTTTAATTGTGAATGTTTAAAGCAATTGTCCCAACTTCACTGACTTGTGGCCTGAAACACACATCTTATCGTGCCCTCGGCCCAGCGGCGTGGTTAGTTCTTCTGGGTGTCTGTGCAGGCGTGATTTGGTTGAGTGGCTGGAAACAGAGAAGGTGCCAGCGTGTAAATACACACCACTAAAACATTACGCCGTAAATTAGCACAAGAGCAGAGTTGGAAGAACACAACAAGATCAATAAACCCAATCAGTCACAAATTAACCGCTCAATATTTCTCCAAACCACATCAACAATAAATGGGCTGCATTACATTTGTCAGCTATGGATAAACACTTTACTTGTTTTATGATTGACTGAGAAAATGGATTTTTTACTTACCGTTGTTTCTGATCATTTTATGTAATGTAATGCAAAAATGAGACTCCATGAAAACAGGGAACTGTGGACTATAATGTGCCAATAACCACAACATCAATGAAGACAGTCGCACACTGAATGCAGCAGCGTAAAGCACACACGTCCTCATTGGAAGCCTTTGGTACATTTAATGGTTAGATGTCAAAAAGGGAGTTTATGTAGCTTTTGAGT